>NC_056725.1:861980288-862262788 GCF_019279795.1 Protopterus annectens
TTCTTATAAATGCCCCCTCTTACAACTTCAGAAACCAGTTCAACTCAAGCTCAGTCAGCCAAACTTCTAAAACAAAACAAAACTCCACTGTACAGATCCCAACCTATGCAAAACTCTTTCCTCAAACTAACAGATTGCTCCAACTATCAAAGTTTGGACCAGATGTAAGTGCAACAACACAGGGCACATTACACATCTCTTCTCATAGCACTGCATCACTCCAAAATTTATCACAGTTAAATTAATAACTTCCTCTCTACCTCTGGCTAAATCACTTCTCTATATTTTATATTCACACAAAACTGCTATCGAGCTATATACATACATATATACGGGTCCCCTTTATATGATCAAACTTTCAAAAGTTCGACTTTCATATGGCCGAGACCATATGATCAAACTTTTGAAAGTTTGAACATTTATAAAGGAGATCTCCATACAGCATGGAACGGGAAGTTTTCCCTTTTCCACACTGTAGTGCGATCTCGTAGTTGGAATATATAAATAAGGAGGGGGTGTGGGGGGTGTAGGGGGGGCTTGCCCCTCTGCTAGAATCATTCAGGTAATTTTTTTTTTCTTTTACTTTTTTATTAGATGTTCGAACTTTCAAAAGCTTGATCATATGGGCTCAGCTATATGAAAGTCGAACTTTTGAAAGTTCGATCATCTGAAGTAGACCCATACATACATATACACACACATGATATATATATATATATACATATATATATATATATATATACATATATATATATATATATATATATATATATCTATAGAGTTCCCCTTTACAAGATCGAATGGATGGAAGCTCGAAATTCATAATCTCGAGACCAGAATCTCGAACTTCCAATCACTCGAAATTGTGAATGGGAGCCTGAGGTTTAGAAAAATAAAAAGTTAACTTACCTTATTGCAGGGGGCCAGGTCCCCCTGCACCCTAGCAGTTTAATTGTGAATGTTCCGTGACCGCACTATAACGGAGGAATGGAAAATCTTCTGTTTTGCGCTTACACGTACAGCGCAAAATGGGAGATTTCCCTTTCCCGCACTATAGTGTGATCTCAGTGTAGGTATATTTAAGTAGTGGGGGGGGGCACAGCCCCCCTGCGAAAAAATTTGAAAGGTGTTAATTTTTTTTTTTGTCCCTTTCATATGTTTGAGTTTCTCTAACTTCGAGATTCTGGTTTAGCATTTATAATTTTCGAGTTTAGAGAGCTTCGATCATATGAAGGGGAACTATATATATATATATATATATATATATATATATATATATATATATATACATACACACACATATATACATATAGATACACACACACACATATATATATATATATATATATATATATATACACACACACACACACACACACACACACACACACACACACACACACACACACACACACACACACACACACACACGGCTTTTCTTCAGTACATCGAATTAACATAAGAACAAAATGCAAAACATCGAGACAAGAACAGCAAAAAAGCAAAACAAAGAATGGTTATAAACATGAAATACACATTCAATCCATCATGTTTTCACATCTATAAGTAAACACTTGATACAAATAGAAATCTGTCCCTTTAAACTACACTGTTATGTACATGGGCACACACAGACACACAAAACTTTTTTTCCCCACAGCTCTTTGAATTCTCTCTCCATTTGAACATATCATATCACATCTGTATATACGCAAATAGTTTTAATGTGTACTAGCTCTAGGACACTTGAACATACCTGTTAGTCTCATATCAAAACCGTCTTGCATTTATAATTGCTGTAACCTTGTCACACTTTTGTACCCATGTACTACCTATTCACTGTTAACTTGTAATATACAACGTGGGCTGAGTATGCAATTGGTAATGTTTGATCAGCGCCTGCTCCATCCCACTAAACAAACTAACATACATATATATTACTTACTATAGAGGGTTCTCAGAGTAAGATCAGGTGGATACCATGCTTATACTACATAAAACATTCGTACTTATTAATAACTGCATATGAAACTGAAATGGAGTTGCATAAAAATAGTATACTTCATTCTTTTATTACCTTAAAATCTTTCAGGGCTTCCTGCACATTACCATGGTGATACAGCATCATTCCTCGTAATTGCAGAGACTGAATATGGTTCTGATTTAGCAGTAGCGCCTTCTGAAAACTATCCATAGCAGCTTCAAAGTCACCAAGTTCTCTAGAAATTATACAAAATTATTTAAATCTGGTCTCAGCATACAATTGAGTGTTTATATAACACTGCTGTCAAAGAAATGCTTAAGTAAAACAAAACAAAACAAAAACTGAAACTAACGTATGCTAAGAGACTATAGTCATGGCAATTCCATCATATCTCTTTAAAGAATCCAAAATAAAAGCATTACCCTCTCTGAGCAGCCAACAGCAGAGGTGGCTCTGTAAACTGCCTTTTTTGTGTTGGAACACAAACTAAAAAGTACAGTTTTGTACCTACCATAAATGTAGATGTTCGAAGATCCACATTGCTGCAGTCCTTACACTTGGGTAGTCCGCTGTCCTCGGTCGGCCCGAATATCAAAGTATAAGGCTGACGTCGGTCAAGGCGCATTAGACTGACATCAGGACGTCAGGGTACAAATGCGCATGACCGACGTCATATCCTCAGTCTTTTCTTGCCCCAGATGTCAGAAGACCCTAAAAAGAAGGTCAAAACCAAAAAACAGCAAACAACCAACCAACCACCCTAGCACTAACAATATGTACAATAATTACAATCCAACCCACACAACCACCTCTAAAAACAGAGGGGAAGGAGGGAGGGATAATTGGACTGCAGCAATGTGGATCTTCGAACATCTACATTTATGGTAGGTACAAAACTGTACTATGTTCTTCATCTCACATTGCTGCAGTCCTTACACTTGGGTAGAATCCCAAAGCAGAGGTAAGGGAGGATGGCAAAAATTATAAAGAAGCAGGAGCTGCCAAAATGCCCTGTAAAATAGCAGTGGCAAAACCAGCCCTAGATTTAGAGTAAAGTGGAAGGTGGTAATGCTTAAAGAAAGTATGAACTGAACTCCAAGTAGCTGCCTCCAAAATATCCTTAGTTGCCACCCCCCTTAAAAAAGCTGTTGAAGTGGCAGTAGCCCTAGTGGAATGAGGCCTAATCCCAGCTGGAATCTCTTTGCCATGATGGGAATAACAGAAAGCAATGCAAAACCCAATCCACTTAGAAATAGTTTGTTTTGACACAGGCTTACCCTGAGAACTCAAAGCAAAAGAAACAAATAACTGCTGAGACTGCCTGAACTCCTTAGTCCTGCTTAAATAATAACGCAACTGCCTATGTACATCCAAAGTGTGCAGAATCTTTTCCCCTTTATTTTGGGGATTTGCATAAAAGTAGGCAAATGAATAGTTTGGTTTAAAGCCACACTAGAAACCACTTTAGGCATAAAGGAAGGATTAGTACGCAAAGATACCCTATCCTTATGGAAAATTAAGAAAGGCTCAACTGCATAAGGGCCTGCAATTCAGAAACCCTTCTTGCAGAGGTAATGGCCAACAAAAAGCAGTCTTCCATGATAAATATTTCAACTCAGCAGTAGCTGCAGGCTCAAAAGGTTGTAGAGTGAGTTTCTCCAACACAAAATTGAGATCCCAAGCAGGAGTAGGAGCTCTACGTGGGGGTCTTATATTCTTTGCCCCTCTAAGAAATTGCTTGAACAAAGGATGAGAAAACAATGGTGGAACACAGTCATAGTGAGCTGAAATTGCTGCAGCATGAACCTTAATAGAAGAGAAGGACAAACCCTTGTCCAATAACTCAGTAAGATATTGAAGAGCCACACACTTAAATTAGGCTCAGACACATCAAAATCCTTTGCTGCACTCCAAAATAAAAAATCTCTTCCATTTATCAGCGTACTTTCCTGGTACTAGGCCGTCTAGCTTCCAAAATCACATTCAAAACTTGCTGTGGAAGTTGAGACCCTCTATGGTTCAAAACAGAATATGCCAGGCTGTTAGGTGTAGAGAGTGAAGCTTGACATTGAGTAAATGACTGTCCTCCTGAGATAACAGGTGAGGAATCAAAGGTAAAGGCCAAGGAGGCTCCCGTACCAGACTTCTCAGTAATGGGTACCAGTGCTGTCGAGGCCAATTTGGAGCTATTAAAATCATCCTTGGCTTGTCCTGTCTGACCTTTAGAAGTACCTTTGGGAGGAGAGGCAGAGGTGGAAAGGCATACACATGAAGATTTCTCCAATTGAAAGAAAGAGCATCCACTTTCCAGGCTGTGGGATGAAACCTTTTTGTGCAAAACTTTGGCAGCTGGTGGTTTAGTGGAGAAGCGAACAGATCTATGTCTGGAGTTCCCATGACACTGTCAATTGCTGAAATACATGAGGATCCAATTCCACTCGTGGGGATCCATAATTGCCTGCTCAACACATCTGCTAAGGAGTTCTGTGCTCCCGCAGAAACCTTGCCTGAAGATTGAGCTGTAAACTGAGAGCAGTCTCCCACAAAATCATTGCTTGCCTGCATAGAGGATAAGAATGTGTTCCCCCTTGCTTGTTGATGTACCACATGACAGTTGTGTTGTCTGTTAGAATCAACACCTGCCCTGGAAGAAGTAGATCCTTGAAAGCTATTAATGCAAACTGGACTGCTAATATCTCTTTCAAGTTGATATGTAGATGTTGTAGTCTGGCAGGCCACTTGTCTTGTATCCACTTTCCATTCAGATGAGCTCCCCAAGCTTTGTCTGAGGCATCTGTCGTTTAGAATCTGACTCGCCTCTGGCCGGGTCACAGAGAGTCCCTTGTTTAGTTGACATTCCTGAGCCCACAAAATTCCTTTCGAGATGCAAGGTATTATTTGAATGACAGTGTCTAGATCCTGGCAGAAAAGGCCCATACCTGCTTGAGATACCATTGCAGCTTCCTCATATGCAGTTTGGCATTGGGAAGCACCAGAATACAAGATGCCATGAACCCCAAGGCTTGAAGGACTGTCCTTGCAGTCAGCCTGGACTGATGAGACAATTGATGAAAGTAAAGGGAAAGATTCTTTTGTTTGTCCGGGGTCAAAAGGCCATCTGGGAAGCTGTATTCAGTCTTACACCCAGAAAGCACATGTCCTGAGAGGGTACTAGACTGGACTTTATTTCGTTCACAGAATACCCTAGGCATCTTAGCACTGCTATCACATATTCCAGATGATGAAGAAGCTCGTCCCTTTCTTGAGCCAGAATCAGGCAATCGTCCAAATAAGGATAGATTTGTATGCCTTTTAGCCTGAAGAAAGCTATCACTGGAGCCAGAACTTTCGTGAACACTCTGGGCGCAGTAGATAAGCCAAAGGGCAATGCAGAGAACTGATAATGAGAAGTCCCAGCCCGAAAACGCAGATACTTCCTGCAACTCAGTCTGATAGGAACATGAAGGTAAGCCTCTTTGAGATCCAAAGTTACCATCCAATGATCTTTGCCCAGCAGAGGTAGAAGCTGTTGTAACGTCAACATTTTGAACTTGGGAATGTCCAGATAAGTGTTGAGGATAGATAACCAAAATTGGTCTCCACGTGTTCCCCTTCTTTGGTACTAGGAACAGGCGAGAATAAAATCCTAGGCCCACTTCTGGCATAGGGACCGGCTGTATGGCCCCTATTTGAAGTAACTGAGAAATTTGTTTGTGAGCCTCTATTCTTTGTTGAGGAGGAATGTCTGGCATGCCTTTGAAAGGAGGCAAGGTATGGAAATAAAACCTGTAACCATGGTATATAATGTCCAATACCCATCTGTCTTGGGTAAGTAAACTCCAATTTTCCTTGAAAAGCGCCAACCTTCCTCCCAAAGGTGCTGCCAGACGAGAAGGCTCTGGCAGCTGAAAAGGTAGGTCATTGGGTCTGTTTACGAAAGGACTGACCCCTGCCCTCACCTGAAGACTGTGCAGGTGAACTCCCTGTTCTAGGCCTGAAAGAGCCCTGAGCTCTGCCCCTACCACGTCTAGACCTACCCCTAGACTGGGAATCATAAGAAGGATACGTCCACCCTTTGGAAGGCCAATTCCTACTAAACTTCGGAGGCTGAACCTGCAAAAATTCCTTAACAGTCTGCATAGACTTAGCCTTGTCTTCCATTTTCTTCAAGACTGCCTCAACAGGCGAACCAAACAACACATCAGATTGTAAAGGAGCATCTAAAATCCTTGACTTAACATGGTCAGATAAATTCTGATCCCTTAGCCAGGCATGCTCTGTAAGAACTGACCCAGTGGCAGCCACCCTAGACCGAGGCCTGTACAGCATCAAAACCACATTGCAAAGAATGCTTACCCACCTGCTCAGAAACATGTACTAAATCAGAACTCTTTACACTCAATACCTTCCGCCAGAGCATCTACCTTAGACTTCAATTGAGAAAGTAGATAGTTTTGGTATTTCAACATGT
Organism: Protopterus annectens; assembly: GCF_019279795.1. Classification (NCBI taxonomy): domain Eukaryota; kingdom Metazoa; phylum Chordata; order Ceratodontiformes; family Protopteridae; genus Protopterus; species Protopterus annectens. The sequence continues at coordinate 861,986,744 of NC_056725.1, forward strand.
GAAACTGGCAATTCAAAGCCCTCATAGCTAGAGTGGAGGAAGTATAAACTTTCTTTCCCCATCTATCCAAAGCCCTGGCCTCTTTATCTGGAGGAACCGGATTTTTAACAACAGAAGCCTTAACACCCTTAGGCCCCTGACTAACAGTTTCTGGGTCTGCCCTAGGACTCTTGAACAGATACTTATGAGCTTCAGGCACCCTGTAATACCTATCCCGTTTAACAGGAGCAGGAGGCAAAGAATCAGGATTAAGAGAGGCCTCTTGAAACACATCTTCCACAACATCCAGAACAGGAGGTATAGCCAAAGGCCTATGCTGGGGTAAAAGCAAAAATCCTAAGCCTTTTCCTGGAATCAGAGAACTCCTGACCTTCCCACTTAAAGTGCTCCCTCATGGAATGAAGAGTCTCTGAAAAAGAAAAATCCTCAGGAGGAGAAGCAGAAGGAGTAGAATCATCCACATCAGAATCAGAATAAGGAGAATACTCCTGCAAGTCTTCAGTCAAGATCTAGAGGGCACACCTTTGAAAGGTGTTAATTTTTTTTTTTTTTGTCCCTTTCATATGTTCGAGTTTCTCTAACTTTGAGATTCTGGTTTAGCGTTTATAATTTTCGAGTTTAGAGAGCTTCAATCATATGAAGGGGAACTATATATATATATATATATATATATATATATATATATATATATATATATATATATATATATATATATATATATATACACACACACACACACACACATACATATAGATACATATATATATATATACACACACACACACACACACACACACACACACACACACACACACGGATTTTCTTCAGTACCTAGAATTAACATAAGAACAAAATGCAAAACATCGAGACAAGAACAGCGAAAAAGCAAAACAAAGAATGGTTATAAACATGAAATACACATTCAATCCATCATGTTTTCACATCTATAAGTAAACACTTGATACAAATAGAAATCTGTCCCTTTAAACTACACTGTTATGTACATGGACACACACAGACACACAAAACTTTTTTTCCCCACAGCTCTTTGACTTCTCTTTCCATTTGAACATATCATATCACATCTGTATATACGCAAATAGTTTTAATGTGTACTAGCTCTAGGACACTTGAACATACCTGTTAGTCTCATATCAAAACCAGCTTCTATGCTTATAATTGCTGTAACCTTGTCACACTTTTGTACCCATGTACTACCTATTCACTGTTAACTTGTAATATACAACGTGGGCTGAGTATGCAATTGGTAATGTTTGATCAGCGCCTGCTCCATCCCACTAAACAAACTAACATACATATATATTACTTACTATAGAGGGTTCTCAGAGTAAGATCAGGTGGATACCATGCTTATACTACATAAAATCAACATTCGTACTTATTAATAACTGCATATGAAACTGAAATGGAGTTGCATAAAAATAGTATACTTCATTCTTTTATTACCTTAAAATCTTTCAGGGCTTCCTGCACATTACCATGGTGATACAGCATCATTCCTCGTAATTGTAGAGACTGAATATGGATCTGATTTAGCAGTAGCGCCTTCTGAAAACTATCCATAGCAGCTTCAAAGTCACCAAGTTCTCTAGAAATTATACAAAATTATTTAAATCTGGTCTCAGCATACAGTTGAGTGTTTATACAACACTGCTGTCAAAGAAATGCTTAAGTAAAACAAAACAAAACAAAAACTGAAACTAACGTATGCTAAGAGACTATAGTCATGGCAATTCCATCATATCTCTTTAAAGAAGCCAAAATAAAAGCATTACCCTCTCTGAGCAGCCAACAGCAGAGGTGGCTCTGTAAACTGCCTTTTTTGTGTTGGCACATAAACTAAAATAGGACTTTTATTGTAAAACAAAATATATATAACTGAATAATACAAAAATAATACAGGAAAGGACACCTTATGGTGCTACCGGAAATAGGCATTTTTTTCCAGCCACCACCTATACATTTACATAAAGTTTTACATAATTTCTAGTTTATATTCACTAAGGCTGATTAAAAGTAGACTAACAAGTAGCCAGTATGCTCTATGTGGGATTTTTGAAGAGGTTGGAAATGACAAGAAATGGGCACTGGATGACTAAAATCTTAGATGTATTGGATGAGCACTTGACCATAATAATGGCTAATGATACTGAAGTGGACAAAAGTTCAGATGTAACTTCCCTTGAGGTAACCCTAAAGTCCTCATTGGATATTTGTTAATAGCTTTAAAACACCATTGCTAAACTGAATGCTTTTCTTCACATAAAGTACCATGAAGATGATGATGATGTCAAGAAGGTTAGTGCAGAGACTGATGCCATTTTGTCTTTGCAACAAAACAAAGAAAGAAGCTATGAATGAAACATTTTTGAGGTTCTTGGAAAATTTGCAACAAATGGGCACAAGTCAGTTGAACTGCAAGATAAGGTTCAGAGGAAGAATCTAAGAGTGATAGGGGTCTCATAACGAGAAGAAGATAGAACTATGTCAACTACGTGAAGGTGAAGTTAGCTGCTTGGAAGGCTTTTTTTCAGAGAAAAGTATAGAGAATGAAAATGCTTTTCTTTTATACATGGCTGCTGGGTGTCCAATTAGAGCAGTTTAAGAGAGTATATAATACAGCCTCAGCTTAGGAAACTGGGTCAAATGTGCACACTAGATGTCAGAAAGACCTTATTTTAATCATACTTTTTCAAAACAAATGATTAATCAGTTAGCTCAAATAAATCATGTTACAGGGGAATGGGGCAGAACAAATCGAGCTTTCAAAATGTTGTAGCATGTTACTCCCGATTTTTTTTTTTTTGCTCTGGATGGCAAGATACTATTTATGGATCCAGTGAAAGCATTAGGTAGGGTGCATAACTTCAAAGTTTGGAATGGAATTACAAGCACTGAACTGGACATTTTAGAAGGGACTGAGACCCATATAATGCATGGAGTATCTAGTATGACAGTAGATGATTAATAACATGCAACATGGGGAAGACTCTAAATAGCATTTTTTTTAAATGTGAACAGATGCAATGGTAGAAGTACTTAACTACAAAGAACAGATAGCAAAGCTGACCTCTGAGACTGTATATGAATTTGAATACTGAGATGATTAGCAAATGGAACATTTGCAGCTGAGGAAAGTTTCCTGGGTCTCCAGACAATCCTATGATGATTTCTGATGGCTTTAGTTCCAAAATTACAATGTTCAATTATTCGCAAGGTAGTTACCAGTTTCTTACCACATTCTTCTCTGTGCAGAGTAAAACTGAGTAGGGGACTATATACTCTGGGTATGTATAAGGACAAACTGCTTCAGCTATGTACAGTGGATATAAAAAGTTTACACACCCCTGTTAAAATGCCAGGTTTTTGTGATATAAAAAATGAGACCACAATAAATCATTTCAAAACTTTACCCACCTTTAATGTGACCTATAACCTGTGCAATTCAATTGAAAAACAAATCTGTTAGGGGCAAAAAAATAAAAAATGCACAATAAGCTGGTTGCATAAGTGTGTACACCCTTAAACTAATACTGAAGTACCTTTTGCATTAATTACAGCATTCAGTCTTCTTGGGTACACACCTGCCATCAATTAGAGAGACTCTGATTAACCCCAAATACAGTTAAGCTGTCCTAGTAGGATTTTCCTGGCATGTACTCAGTTGCTTACTACAGCAAAAGCCATGGTTCGCAGAGAGCTTACACAGCATCAAAGGGATCTCATTGTTGAAAGACATCAGTCAGGAGAAGGGTACAAAAAAAATTTCCACAGCATTGGATATACCATGGAACACAGTGGAGACCGTCATCAAAAAGTGAAGAAAATATGGGACAACAGTGACGTTGCAAAGAACTGGAAGTCCCTCCAAAATTGATGAAAAGATGAGATGAAAAATGGTCAGGGAAGCTGCCAAGAGACCTACAGCAACACTGAAGGAGCTGCAGGAATTTCTGGCAAGTACTGGTTGTATATTACATGTGGCAACGATCTCCCATATTCTCCATATGTCTGGGCTATGGGGTAAGGTTGCAAAATGGAAGCCTTTTCTTACACAGAAAAACATCCAGGCCCAGCTAAACTTTGCAAAACAGTACATTAAGTCTCCCAAAAGCATGTGCAAATTGTGTTATGGTCTGATGTGACCAACTGAACTTTTTGGCCACAATTCCAAAAGGTACGTTTGGCGCAAAAATAGCACTTCACATCACCAAAAGAACTCCATCTCCATGGTGAAACATGGCGGTGGCAGTATCATGCTTTGGGGTTGCTTTACTTCAGCTGGGACTGGGGCTTTAGTCAAGGTGGAGGGAGTTATGAACAGTTCCAAATACCAGTCACTTCTGGCCCTAAACCTTCAGGCATCCACTAGAAAGCTGAAGATGAAGAATTTCACCTTTCAACATGACCCCAAGCATACAACCAAATCAACAAAAGAATGGTTTCACCAGAAGAAAATTAAAGTTTTAGAATGGCCCAGCCACAACCCAGACCTAAATCCAACAGAAAATCTGTGGGATGACCTGAAGAGGGCTGTGCACAAGAGATTCCCTCGCAATCTGACAGATTTAGAGTGCTTTTGCAAGGAAGAGTGGGCAAATATTGCCAAGTCAGGATGTGCCATGCTGATAGACTCTTAACTCAAGAAGACTGAATGCTGTAATTAAATCAAGAGGTGCTTCAACAATGTATTAGTTTAGGGGTGTGCACAGTTATGCAACCAACTTATTGTACATTTTTTATTTTATATATTTTTTTCCCTAACAGATTTTTTGTTTTTCAATTGAATTGTATAGGTTACATTAAAGGTGGGAAAAGTTTTGAAATTATTTACTGTGGTCTCATTTTTTATATCACAAAAACCTGGCATTTTAACATGGGTGTGAAAACTTTTTATATCCACTAGAACTGCCAACAGTTTCACAAGCCTTTTAAAAGTTACTTATCTGCTTTGTTTTAATCTTCTCTTAGTTGCCTTAAATATGGTATTACTCCATATAATTATAGGGTTTTGACACAAACGGAAGGAGTTTTCTATTGGCCGTCTCTAGGTTAAAAATATTTTGTAGGACTTAACCTAGGTTCTCTTAATGTTTAAATACTGTATCTATAGTATTGAACCCAGGTTTTCCTTAGATTTAAAAAAACAAATGCACCTAGGCTATTTTTGTTGGGTTAAATATTGCATCCACAAGTTCAGTTAGACAGCTGTTTCAAGTGGTCATATTGCAATTTCAATTCAGTTGTTAATAGGTAGGTTTAATTAGCCTGGTCTCATCTGGGTGAGTGAAATGATGTTCACATGTAAGTACTAGGCTAGCTGCCCTTGTGGGACATTTTAAAGCCTAGCCAATTTTCCTTTTTGTGCTGAAAATAACCTATCCCATTAGTTTAGAGATTGGCCGTACCCATCCAATGGTTGATAATTATTACCTTAATGAGAATAGCTGAGATCATACCATAGATAATTTGAAGGGACCCATGCATGGGATAAAGCATTTCAGATTGACCTTTGCCCATTAGTACTGATGGGCAGTCTTGGAGTAAACTTAATGTTTCCTAACCGCAGATATAAGTTGTTACTGAATATGGACAGAGATGAACTTTACTTTATGTGGATGGGAAGTCTGTTCCACAGTACATGTATCCTCTGTGAGATATACCTGCCCCTCCAAACCATTCTGTTGATGTTGTAGAAGAGGTTTAGATCCCTAAACCTAGTATTTCTGATGCCCTTTGACTTGCTGATGTGAAGTAACTCCATCAGTAGTGACTGCAGAATGCCTTGAATGCCAGACATAGGTCACCTCTTAGTATTCTGTAGGATACAGAGTATAGTGACAGAGCTTTGAGTCAAGTGATGTAGGACATGTTGCTTAGGCCTTGTATCCACTTAGTAAGGTATCTCTGTGAGTGTTCCAGTTATTACATATGTCTGGATACATACATGCCAAAAGGAGCATTATATTCCATGACTGGTGGCCTAATGAGGGCTGAGTAATGAGTTTAGAGCTGATGATCTGAGTAAAGTGTATAATGAATGATGGAAGAGTTTTGTTTGAGTTGTTGATTTAAGATTGGTTAGATTGGTAAGGAGGTCCTTGAATGTGTTGATGCATGTCAAGTTATTGAAAACTGCAAGTCTGCATTGCTGGAGTACAGCCCAGGTGACCAGAGTTTGATTAGAGGATTGGGTGCTTCAAGGCACAGAAAATGTAGATGGGTCAGTGCAATCCGGTGTGGGGGGAGGGTACACTGGTTCCCTTCCAGCATGCACTGCTGATTTAATGACAGGATTTGAGGTGAAGAGTGGAGGCTTGTCATAATGTAGGGAGCCAGTGCCATGAAAACATGGGTGTGGCCAGCTAAGCCAGTGAAGGTAACCACTCTGCTGGCACATGTGTTAGAGCATGCATGGAAGGACAGAGAGGAAGTAGGTCACATTACCACCTGTAAAAGTGTTAGGCCATTAAAAAATGAAGAAATGCTGTCATTGTCACTGTACTGATGAGATGGCAAACCACCCTGATAGTTGCCTGGATGATGACCTCCCTCTTCCCATGGTGTCGGAATAATTAAGGGGAAGCAAAAAACATGCAGAAAAATTACAGAGAGTTGAAGACTGCTACTGTGATGCAGTCATCATCCACTCCCTTTTATCACTTTTTATTGAAATTGGCTTTGTGGCTCTGTCCTTCTGTCACACTCGCGAAACAGCAGAAAAAACACTGAGCTTCTCGTCTGCGAGGGGACACCTACAAAGACGTGACAGAGCAGGATGCACTGTACTATGAGCAGCCTTAAAAAAACAAACACACACACACACACACACACACACACCAATATATCATTTCCTCCACATACACAAACAAAGATGTTTGAAATTACATTTCCCAAGCCCCATGTAATGTCTGGAGTATTAGTACAGCTGCTGCAAACAGCATAGTTAAAATAAAAGATTTTATAAACTACCCCAAAAAACAAAGAAAAACAACAACAGACAAACTAAATATTATCTGCTGTCAGATTACGATAAGTATTTTACACAAAAGAAAAAAAAAAGGTTGTGCATGATACACCAAATTAAAGCATTTGATGCATAGTTCTCAAGTACATAAACTTCAGCAGTCGCATGACCCGAGTCTGACTGCACTATCTAACATTACTGTTACATTATTTACTATGTGGATACAGCTACTGACTTGCACCCTACAGGGAAAAATGCTCATAAATATCAGTTAAACTAATCAAATATACCTATTTACTCTACTTGCAACAGCAAGGGTGGCCACGGTGGGGCAGTGGTTAGCATTGCCGCCTCACAGCAAGAGGTTCTCCGGTTCGATCCTTGGCTGGGGTGCCTTCTGTGCAGAGTCTGCATGTCCTCCCTGTGGGTTTCCTCCGGGTGCTCCGGTTTCCTCCCACATCCCAAAGACATGCTGCAGGTGGATTGGACACTCTAAATTGGCCCTAGGTGTGCATGTGAGTGTGCCTTCTGTGGAAGGTTGGGCGGGCTGGCAACTCGACACCGTGAAACTCCACTGCCATTCAATGTGCGGACAGGTGATCCGCTGTGGTGACCCCTAACCGGGATAAAGCCGAAAGAAGAAGAAGAAGACTCTACTTGCAACAGCAGTACTTTAAGTGTTCTGTCATCTAAATATTATGGAAAAAAATATGGTCTGGTATACTGGGGAAGGGCATCTTTACAGTCTTTATTAATGTCCGTTATCATTTCACTGAAAATAGTGTGCAAAGATACAATTTATTACACTCTCCTTTGGATATCAGCCATACAGAAAGACTAAAGAAGTGTCACATAACCAAAAAAGTTGTTCTTCACACTCTTCCAAAAGTCCCTAGTAGATGATCTAAAGTGCAACCAATCAGTGTGCAGTGTACATTGTGAGGGCATTATAAACAAAGAACCTCATGGGAAGTTTTGCTTTGAATGGGTGGCTGGTTAAGGTGCTACTGATGAACTACACCTTCAGTTTTTTCTTCGTGCAAGTCAACAATTGTGTGGATTGTGGAAATGTTTTCTGTGCTTTTTTTCACTCACAATGTTATATCTTAGAGAAACAGTGATAACTGTACTTTAATACAATGTAGTAGACTTTACACGTGAGCAGCAAATGTTCATACTTCTCAACTCTCCAAATTTTTGTAGAATGTCTATATTTTTGTTCTGTTCCTATTAAAATGTGTGGCTTTGCTTTTTGGCAAATCACTCAAGAGCAAAGTGACTCAATAGTGACGTATGTTTGAGCTTCCGACTGCACATCATTCAGAAAATGCATACTACTGCAAATCATGTTATTTTAGCAACTTTCTAAGTTTATAAGAGCACTATTTAAAAATTGTCCTGATTTCTTGGACCTTTGTCTCTCCTGTGATGAAAGGAGGGACTGCTAGCCATGCCAGGAGAAAAAGGGCAGTGAATTTGTAACATATGCCAATGTAGCTAGCTGGAATTTTGTAAATAATTATATGTCATTTGTATATCAAACTGATTTGTAGAGATGCTTGTGCTGAAAATGTATTTGTGAGTTTTGCTTATGTTAAACTGTATGAACAGTGCGCCCTGCTGGAAAGAAAAGAAATGTACATGTATTATTGTAACTGAATTAAACATATACATTGTAACAGTCCATACTGGAAGTGAAGAAGTTAATCTTAATCCACCTGACTTTGCAAAATATTCTTGAAATTAAATGACCTTATTGATTAAACCATAAAGATGTTATCCGACAGTTTTGAATGGAGCCAGACACATAATGTCTGTAGTAGAGAATAGGTTGTAGCTCATGTAGAAAGAGTAGAAGTATTTTATGGTTTTATGACTTCCAGGAGATTTGAGCAAAGCTCTATTTGTGTGTATGGCAACACATAGCTGCTAAAATCCTGTCAGCTTCTAGTGCTGGTGATAGCATAGGAAACAAAGTCAAATGACCAGATGTATGTGATGTCATTCTGTAATCCAAAAATATTTAGATATTAATAGGAGTTTGCTTTGGGCATTCTATATTCTGTCTTGCATCTGGCAAGGACCACTTATCCACATTATCTTGCCCTGTGGTAGTAAGTAACTTAACTAAGGAATAGTATTAAATCAAGAATAGATGGTGAAGCTAGCTAAATACTGTTTTTTTTCTATAACTGCATGAAACTTTTCATCAGTTTTCTTTTTAATATTCCCTATGACTGAAACTCTGGTGTTTACTGTAACTAGATATTTAGTATGTTCTTTAATTATTATGAAATATATTTAAACTTCTCATTGTGGCTTGTCCTTTTACAAAATACTTAAGCTTTAAGAGTATTTGCATATATTTATTTGGTGATAACTCTGGCCACTCCTGGCTATTTGGTCAACATTACCATTTGTATAAATATTAAATTCACTCAGCATAATTGGATATCTTTTTGAGAGCCTTATAGTAACTGTCTGGTGGTTGTGAATCTACATTACATTAGTAGAGTGGGTAATCTGTGCCACCCCTTCCCAGATGTATGTGTGTGTGTCAGATAGTATGCGTGTCAGCTACTTGGGGCAGGGACACAAAGCAATGGTTTCACAGAGAGGGTGCTGGAGGACTTGGCTTGGGCACTCGGCTGAGGACCTAAACCTACAGCTGTATCAGTGGGGAGTCTTATTGGGGACCTGAAGGGAGACAGACAGAGGGATCCAGATCCCAGACTGTGTTTGTTTCCTGTGTGTTATTATGGGAATTTGTGCTTGATGCAGAGAGGTATGCATTTGGAAATACTGAGTGTATCCATTTGTATTTCATGTGAACAACCCACTCCAGTGTCAGTAGTGAGGATTCAGGATCCTTGATTACTGGCCCAGCTTGGGGATGTCACATCCCCCACCCATTATTATTAGAATGCTTTTTATTGAAATTGGCTTTGTGGCGCTGTCCCCCTCTGCTTCCGTCATGCTCTCATGAGACAGCAGAAAAAATGATAAGCTTCTCACCGGCAAGGGACACACTCACAAAGATGTGACAGAATCACAGAGGGACAGACCTGGATGCAGTGTACTATGAGCAGCCTTAAACACACACACACATACTCACACAGACACTCTCTCGCATCTCCCTACATCATTTCCTACACACAGAGTCCTGAAAATACAACAATACAAGACAACTTCTAATCAGGGACACTTTTAAAATAATATTCACTTGAGAAAATGAGAGAATAAGTGAGGGTGAATTAATATACATTTTCTAAAATAAAAGAAAGCTCCTCTGTGGTTCTGCTGTGTTCCTTGCAAAACAGCTAAAAACATGCTGAGCTTCTCATTGGTGTTTTTTTTTTCCATTGTCTAGCTACTGCCTTCTTACTATGTCCATCGAGGAACATGACAGAACCACAGAGGGACACACATTTTACGTAAAAACTGAAAAAAGGAATACAATAAAAATACAAAAAAAAAAAATTTTAAATAAAGAATGCATTTTATTCAGTTGCTTTAAAAAGTAAAAAATAAGGAAGAGAGAAAATTTTGCAAAAGAAACACAGAAGCTAGTTTCAGAAAAGCATCTGAGTTAGGCTTTGCTGATTCCTCCTCCTACTTCTGCTACCTCAATAACAGAATCAGCAAAACCAACTTCAAATGCTTTTCTGAAATCAGGTCTTCCTTATTTTTTACTTTTTAGAGTGACTGAATAGGAAGAGAAAAAAAAAGTTATATTCTTACCATAACTTTCTGTGTTGTCGATCTTCATTTATCCTTGACATATGGGACTCTGTTCTGACCCTCGGAACCATCTTGGCTGCAATAACAGCTTGGTGGAACCAAAAACTCTCAAACTAAATCTCAACACCTCTTTCCAGATTTCCTCAGGTCAAGTTCACAGCTATATAAGGAACACAGAAAACAGCACCTGAAGAGGCTATGTCCAAGGTCATATATGAGATAACAGATACCCTAGACAAGATTCCGATCCTCCAAGGAGTCTGAAGGAAGGGGAAAGAGGGTGGGGAGCCAAGGATAAATGAAGATCGACAACACAGATGGAATGTTACGGTAAGAACATAACCTTTATCTGATGTTGTCAATCTTCATTTATCCTTGATGCATGGGACAGAGTCCCCAACTACCATAAATCTTGGGAGGCCATATGGAAGGGATATTCCTGAGCACCATACAGCCAAGGGACACACTTCTGCTGGAGACTAGATACAATTTGCAATGAGTAATAAAGGTATGTGGAGACGCCTAGGTTGCTGCTGCGCATACTTCATCCATGGAAGTCTTCGAATGGTAAACAGCAGATGTGGCTATTGCTCTAGTAGAATGCACCCTCACTGGTGTTGGTAATTGGAGATACTTCTTATTGTAAATGAAGGTAATAAACTTCTATTAACCACCTTGATAAAGTGACTTTTGAAGAAGGTTTACCCAGAGATGGACCTGAAAAAGAGATAAATAACTGGTCCAACTTTCTGAAATCCTTAATTCTGTTGAGATAGAAATCCAGTTGTCTTAGAACATCTAACAAATGCAAGCAATATTCACCCTTGTTAGAAAAATTTGGAAAGAAGACAGGTAAATCAATGGATTGATTAATGTTAGTTTCTGAGACTACTTTAGGAAGAAAAGATTGGTTGGTTCTTAGTGAAACCCTATCCTTATGAAAAGTTAAATATGGAGGTTTTGAAGATAACATTTGAATCTCATATTCTTCAGGCGGAGGTAAAAGCTATCACAAAAATCATCTTTCATGAAAGAAACTTCAGGTTGCAAGCAGCTGCTGGCTCAAAGGGGTAAAGGACCAAAGAATGCAGAACCATAGTAAGATCCCAAGGAGCCACATGATCTTTATAAGGTGGTTTTAATCGCAGGGTTCCTTTCATAAAAAATTTATACAGCCTATGTGAAATTAAAGAGTGGTCTTCAAAGCCATTGTGGAAATTGGAAATGACAGCTAGATGGAATTCAATTATAAAAGCAGAAGCTCCTTGTTCAAAAGGCATGGCTAAAAATTCTAATAGCTTTTCAACCGAAGCAGAGAAGGGATTAAGGGGTCTACTTTAATTAAACGAAAGCGGAATCTGTCGAATACAAATCCGTCGACACGTAAACAGCGAAACGCGGAAATGTAAAATGCACTATATAGCGAAATCGGAAATGTGGAATTGTCATAGTTGGCCCGTCTGTGGTATAGCTCCGTAAGGTAAGTGTGTCATAGTTACGGACCTTAGGGTTAGGGTGCAAGTTAAGGTAAGCGCATAGATAGGTAATGTATGTAAGGTTTAGTGTAGGGTTTTAAGTGTATGTGTGTGGAATATTTACTTTGTGTGGGTATAGTTCTGTAGGGTAAGTGTGCGGAAGTTATGGACCTTAGGGTTAGAGAGGGGTTAAGGGTAGTTCATAGATAGTTGTGTATGTGGGGTTTAGTGTAGGGTTACAAGTGGGGTTTTGGTGCTGTAATTTAGGGTTAGTAGTAGGGTTTTGGTTAGTGTATGTATATGTTTTTTGTTGTTGTGTTTGTGTAGGTAGTATGTTACGGGCAGTGGGGTTGGCTGACTAATGCGGATTCAATGTTTAAGTTTTGCATGTCTGACATTATCGAGTTTCGCTGTTTATGTGTCGACGGATTCGTATTCGACAGATTACGCTTTTGTTTAATTAAAGTAGACCCGGGATTAAGACCATTATTGTGTGCCCAATTAGAAAATCTTTTCCACTTGCTGTGGTAAAATTTCCTGGTGGAAGGTTTATGGGAAGCCAAAAAAATCTTTTGGACTGGAGATAAGTTATTTTGCCTGGCGATTAATGGAATTGGAGGAACCAAGCTGCAAGCTTGAGGTTCTGTAGATTGGGGTGCACCAGTCCCTGTGGATGGGACAGGAGATCCAGATCTGGGTCCAGAGTCCATGGACAGTGAATTAAGCGAGGCCACAGAAAGGGGAACCAGACTTTGTCAAGGCCAAAAGGGGGAAAAGAAGAGAGGAATCAATGGAAGGGGGAAGAGCATACAGTAGTCCTAAGCGCCAATCATGAAGGAGACTATCTCTCGGGGACTCCCTCCTGAAGGGGAATTACGGCATAGTAGCTGCTGCACTTGTTCAGAGGAGATGCAAACAGATCGAGGCAAGGTTAGCCCCAGTGATGGAAAATCTCCACCACCACTCTGGGATTGAAGAGACTACTCATGAGGCAGGAGGATGCATCTGCTCAACTTGTCCGCTATCACAACTGAACTCTCTGGGATGTGCATTGCTATTAGGAAACAGCTGGAAGAAAGCACCCAGTGCCATACTCAGAGCTTCTAGATACAGAGGAGAAGACCTGGTTCTGCCCTGTTTGTTGATATACCAGACTACTGACATATTGTCTGACTGAACTGCAATTGTTCCTAGAGGGAGGACATCTTGAAAGACTTGCCACACTAAAAGCACTGCCCTCAATTACAGAACATCAATATGAAAACTGGCTTCTACTGGGGACCAAGTGCCTTGGCCTGTTTTGCCCAGATAATGCATCCTCCCATCAGGGAGGTGTCCATGGTCACTATGACCTTGGGCTGAGGTGAGACAAAGGGTTGGCCTAAGAAAATTTCCTCAGATTTAATCCAACAGGATAAATCCTTCTTGCAGCGACTGGTGGTTAAAATGGGGTGTGTCAAGGGATGATTCAGAATGGACCACTGGGATTCCAAAAGCCACTGCAGAAGTCTCATGTGAAATCTTGTCAGTGGGACCAGGGTGATGGCTGATGCCATGGACGCTAGAGCTTGAAGAACTAACAGTGCAGGTACCCTGTCATTGGAAAGAATAGCTTGCACTTAAGATCTTATCTTCTGCAGCCTGTGTAGAGGAAGGGAAGCTGTACAAGTGGTAGTATTCAGGCGGGCTCCTATAACCTCCAAATCTTGAGCTGGACTTAGCTGCCTTTTTTTTGATTCACTGTAATTTCTAGATAGGCAAAAAGATGAAGAATAAAGTCTGTTGCTTGATGTAGTAGATGCCTGGTGGGGGCAGTGATGAGCCAGTCTAAATATGGAAACACACGGAATCCATGCAGTCTCAAGTGAGCTGTTACTGCTGTCATACGCTTGGTAAACACCTGGGGGGGCTGTGGTGAGACCAAAGGACAGCACGCACTCTGAATAGGAAGTGACTGGCTCCTACCCGAAAGTAGAGGAACACCTACTGGAGCGCTTGTCCATTTTTATGTGGCAATAGCCATCCTGAAGGTCTACGGAGCACATCCAATCACCTTCCTCTAAGAAGGGTAGAACAGACTGAACAGTGGCCATTCAGAATTTTGTTACCTGAACAAACGTGTTCAGAAGGTTGAGATCTAAAATTGGTTTCAAGTCCCTGTCTTTTTTGGCACCAAAAAGAAATATGAGTAAAATCCAGATCCTATCTGGTCTGGTGGGACTTCCTGGATGACTGTTTTTTTTTTTTTTTGTTAGCAGTTTTTGAATTTCTAGCACTGCTTGGTCCCTCTGATTGGGTGGAACACTGGGGATTCTTCTGCCTAATCTTGGAATAATCATGAAAGGGATGAAGTATCCTCTGGCAATGATCCTTTGCACCCAAGTATCTGTGAATGCAAAGACAACCTTCCCCTGATTGCCACCAGAGGCAAACAAGCGGAATCTCCTTTCAGGAATGCTGGTAGGGCTTCCCTGAGAAAGAATCTCTGGAATTCTGATTTTTACAGGCCACCTCTGCCATGGGGTTGGCATCTTTCATTGGAGCTTCCCCATATGCCCCAAGGGGAGCCATCCCCACACATGTCCTGGAAAGGTCCTTGGGATTTTTTGAACCACGTTTTCCCACTTCTCTGGTTCCTGGAGTAGGACCGCTGAGGAGCCAAAAAACATGTGCCCACTGCAGATAGGATTTTTACATCTTTCTCACACCTGGTTAGAGTTTCTCTGACTTTGAGGCCAAATAATGATGATGATCCGTCAAAAGGAGCATTGACGAATGAAGACTTAAATGGGCCCTCAAAACTCATGCAAGCACATCCAGTGGTGTCTCCTTATGGCTATGCCAGAACCCACTGCCCCAATTGTTCCTTAAGCTGCATGCACAATGAGCCTCATGGACGAGTTGGAAATGGACTCCAGGATAGCTAGTTGGGAGGCCACTTTATCTTGAACTTCCTCAGACACAGCCAGCTCCTGCAAGGGTATCTGACAGCTCCTTGATCAGATCCCTTTGGAGTCTAGTAAAATGTGCCATAAAATTCAAGAACCTTAAGGCGAAGGTCAATGATGCATACACCTGCTTTCCAAACCTGTCCATCACCCTAGACTACTGGTTAGGGGGATGAACAGTGAAATTCTCTTTTGCAAGTTCCTTCTTGGTGGATGCCGCAACCACTCTGGCATCTACTGATAATCCCTTAGCCCAAAACTGATGGTCCTCTGGCATTGTGAGAATTTTGTCGGTCTCCTGGGGATTGGCTCTAAAGAGCCAGGAGCCCTGCAAGCCTGTTACGTGATCAATTTAATGAGATCATCAGCAAGTGGGGTCACCCAACAGGCAAATGAGTGAGCAGCAAAGGCTTGCAGGCACACTAACTCCTCTGAGGTAGGGTCTTTGGGCTTCCAGTCACCCTTCTGTTGCAATATTCCCAGAATGTATCCAAAGGAGATGTCTTTAGGGGGTGACCAAGGGGAACCCTCCCCATCAATGAAGTCTCTGTCCACAGTGACAGTTTCTTCTGGGGAATCTAGGTGTTTTCTCTTACACGTCTTCTTCTGGGGCATCTCCTCAGTGGGAAGCTCTGTGGAGGACTTCGAAGACAGACCCTGCACAGGGTATCCTGCAACTTTGGTGCTCGCTGTCTGGGTGTGGAGGTTGGTGGAAGCTCTGGACGTGAAGGGATAGCAGGATAAAACTCTCAATGGGGAAGGGGCCAGGTGAGGACCTGCAGAGGCCAACACCCTCTCCATCACCTGGAAGGCAGGTCTCCCCAAAGAGGGATGGAAGCCCGGAACAGAGAAGGACAACATTGGAACCATGGTTCCATCCTACTCCGAGGAAACTGCCCCCAAAGTCAGAATCAAGGAAGAACCCACACATGCAGAGTCTCCGAGAGTCAAGGATGGCTCAGAATAAAAAAACTGGAGCCAATCCAGGCTCCTTGTTTCCGGCAGCAGAGCTATGATCACTGGCTCCGAAGGAGTCGAGGAACTCAAGGCAGAGTCTGGAACTGAAGTTGAAAAGACTTTTGGCACCTAAATAGCTGGAACCAGAGGAATTGGAACCGTAATCTCTAAACCCTCAGAGGAGGTGAGAGGAGGAAAAGTCGGTGGAGTCGTAGTAGAGAAAGTCCCATCTCCTGAAGGGAGTGAGGCCTGGGAAGAAGCTATAAGACCCCTGGCCACGAACAACTGATCCACCAACCTCACAACGTTGGCTTCAGTCAGCCTCCTGGTGGAATGGACAGAAAAAGCTGAGGAAGATTCTGGTCCATCTAGAAAGGGACTTGGAAGTTGTTCCATGAAAGGATCAATTGAAAGGGAATACCTTGTCCTGGGAAGCAAAATAAGACTTAGTTTTGAAGTTATTGAGTACAAATCTAAACAGCTCCTGGAATGTTTTAAAGTAAAAGGCGACAAGGACAGGGACATTAACCATACTGTCACAGAGAGACAAGAACTGAGAAGAACTAAGGGATGACCTTATTTCTCTAAGAGAAGGTGATTGGATGATGCAACTTCAACAGATTTGGATTGTTCAGAAGAAATAAGTTACCTCAGATGTTTACTGATATACAGTAGTGATACTCTTGAGATATGTGATATTGTAAGAAAGAATTGGTGTATTCTGACCATGGATGAAGATTTGTAGTAGGTGAGACTCCACACTTCCGTTTTAAAAATAAGAAGAACTTAAAGAGGTTACTTTGGTATAAAAATGAGAATGTTCAAAAAGTACAGTTTTGTACCTACCATAAATGTAGATGTCCGAACAGGATAGCATCTGCAGTCCTTACAAATGGGTTGTCCTGTCGTCAGGCAGCCCTTCGGTCGGCCGGATTCCAAAGTCTGGGTCTGGCTTCGGCTGGTGTCGCACTCACCCGACGTCATCTCTGCTGGTCTTCGGGTATAAAGGCATCAGGCGCCATTTTCCTCAGTGTTTCTTGCCCCAGATGCCAGTTGCCCTCTTGTAAAGCTAAATTTTGGGAAATGCCAATGTTATTTATTATTTATTTATTTTTATTTATTTTTATTTTACATTTGTTGACCGGGCTAGTCCAGCTGGATATATATCCGTTTACAGTAGAGGCCCGGGGAGAAAAGCTCCAATATAGACAAACTAACAGAGAATAAAAACAATTTTTTTTTTTTTTTTTTTTTTTTTTAGTAGAATTATACAAGGTACAAGAAAGGATGAGTATCACATTTTAAAAAAAAAAGTACAAGTTAAAAACAGAAGCAAAATCTATCCACAAAAGCTATTCAGAGATCTAGGAGTACTTAAGTATTCACCTCTCAAATTTCAGAAAGCTTCAGGTAGGGCCAGTCAGGAGACAGGAGTAAAAGAAAAATAATAAGGTGTGTTGAGCCATACTTTTAATCGGGATTGGTACAGGGACATAGCCATTGAGAAGTAAGGTGTCCTTTTATATGTCTTTTGAAGAGAGAGGTGGACTGAAGAGTCACTATTTCTTGAGGGATTAGATTCCAGTGTTTACCTATGGAATTAGAAAATAGTGCATCTCCAGCTTTGTTATTTGATTTCGTAATGGATACTAGAAACTTGTTGGCAGAACGCAGTGTGTTTAGGTTCTTATATGGAGAGATAAGTTTAGCCAGACTTGGAGTATTTTCAGGGAAGTGAAGGGCTTTATGAGTTATAAGTAGTTGTTGGTAAAGTAATTGGTTATTTAGTTCTAGCCAATTTAGTTGTTTCAGGTTATAACAGTGGTGGGTTCTAAAGGGAGTTGCATTAATGAATCTTGCTATACTGTTATAACATGTGGAGAGTTTATTGATGTTCTTTTTAGAGAGTGTGGTATAAATGGTGAAGCATAAAAGAGAGTAGAGAGCAGGTGAGTCTGTGCAATGGTTTTCTGGCTGCTGGGGTAAGGAAAGGTTTAATTCTATAGAGTGTCCCAATTTTTTATTCACAGCTTTGATGGTACTATTTATTTGTTCATCAAAATTGAGATGGTTATCAATGGTTACCCCTAATAGTCGAGTGGTATTATCAGGGTTAATGCAGGTTGAATTATTGGAGGTGATAGTAAAGAGAGGTGTAGGATATTTATTAGTAGGAGTAAAGAGAAGGAGCTTAGTTTTTTTGGGATTAAGGAGGAGGCAATGATGCAAAAACCACTTTTCAACATTATGAAAGGTTGTCTGGGTGATGGACTGGAGAGAGGGAGTATTTGTGGCGGAGCAGATCAATGTCGAGTCATCTGCATATTGGATGCAGGTAGCTTGAGGTAAATTCAAGTATAGGTCATTAATAAATACTGAGAAAAGAAGGGGTCCAAGGATAGATCCTTGTGGAACCCCTACATTTACTGGAAGTAAAGATGAGAGGTTATTTTCCCATAGAACTGCTTGTTGTCTATTTTCCAGATAGCTTTTAAACCATTGTAGAGTCTGAGAGCTTAAAGAGAGGTTAAGTTTGTCAAGGAGTATATTATGGTTAACCATATCAAAAGCTTTTGATAGATCTATAAATAGAGCTGATGAGAGAAGGTTACTGTTTCGATTTTTATTTATAGAGTCAGTAAAAGACAGAAGGGCAGTGGTAGTACTGTGATGGGGTCTAAAACCATGTTGACAGTCAGCTAGAAGGTTGTTTTGAAGAAGGTAATTCAGAAATTGTTTATGTATACACCTTTCCATTATTTTAGCTAATGGGGACAGTAAGGCAATAGGACGATAGTTGGATAATTCGGAAGAAGGCCTCCTTTATGAAGGGAATTATGTGAGATATCTTCCAGACTGAGGGATTTTCTTTTCAGAGATGGTCCTATTTATTACAATAGATATTGGGTGAGAGATAGCTTTAGCAGCAATTTGTAAGTATTCAGAAGGGAGCTGGTCAGCTGATGGTGTGCATGGTTTTAGTTTTGAGAGAAGCTTATATATGATAGAAGAAGACACAGGTTGGATTTGAAAGTGATTAGTAGAGGCTGGAGAGATATCAGGTGAGGATGGAGTAGGTGTTGGTAGAGAGTTTGCTAGTGTTAGAATGGCTTCTGTAAAGTAGTTATTAAAGGCATTTGGGATTAGTGTAGAGGTATTAGGGTTAAATCCTGAGGGAGTAGGAGTAGTAGAATGACCTGGTTTAAGAAGGTTATTTATACCTGACCAAAATTTTTGAGGGGTATTTTGTGTAGTTTGTTGAAGGTGGAGATAAAATTCCTTTTTGTCTCTAAGAGTGTCTTTTTTGGTAGAATTTCTTAACTGTTTATAGAGGAGATGGTCAGATGGGGACTTGGTAGCTTTCCATTTGGACCAGGTTTTATTTCTAAGTATCATTTTTTCTCCATGTTTCCAAAAAGTAGAAGGCAAATACAAAAATAAACATGTATATACATATATACAAACAAATACACCATAAGAAATCCCCCCCTAGCTAGCTATAAGGAGGGTAAATACCCTAGGAGTACCACAGAGGGGAAGGAGGGTGGGTAATCCTGACTGCAGATGCTATCCTGTTCGGACATCTACATTTATGGTAGGTACAAAACTGTACTATGTCCTTCAAGGATGCATCTGCAGTCCTTACAAATGGGTAGAATACCATAGCCAAACTAGGGGAGGAGGTAGAAGAATTATGGTGTAGTTAGGATCCCTTGTAAGACAGCAGTGGCGAACCCTGCTCGGGATCTGGAGTAAAGAGGTAAGTTATAATGCTTGGCAAATGTATGCACGGAGGTCCAAGTAGCCGCCTCAATAATGTCCTTGGTAGCCACTCCTCGTAAGAATGCTGTGGTAGTGGCAGTAGCCCTTGTAGAGTGAGGCCTTATGTTCTGTGGAATTTGCTTTCCATGGTAGGAGTAACAGAATCTTATGCAATTTCCTATCCACTTGGAGATTGTTTGTTTGGAAATTGCTTTTCCTTCCCTTCCTGTTGCGTAGGCTACTAAAAGTTGGTCAGTTTTCCTATTGGCCTTGGTTCTGTCCAGGTAGTAGCGTAACTGTCTATGTACATCCAAGGTATGCAGGAGTCTCTCCCCTGTTCTGTGGATTGGGAAAGAAGGTAGGTAGGTGGATCGCTTGGTTTAGAGACACTCTGGATATCACCTTAGGCATGAATGTAGGGTTAGTTCTCATGGATACTCTATCTTGATGAAAGATTAGGAAGGGTTGTACTGCCATTAAAGCCTGTAGTTCTGAAACCCTTCTTGCTGAAGTAATTGCCAGTAGGAAAGCAGTTTTCCAGGATAGATGTTGGAGTTCTGCTGTTGCTGCTGGTTCGAATGGAGGAAGTGTCAATTTTTTTAGCACAAAGTTCAAGTCCCATGCTGATAATGGTGGTTTCCTAGGAGGTTTTACAGTTTTAATTCCTCTCAGGAACTGTCTGAGTAGAGGGTGAGAAAAGACAGGGGAATCAAAGCTGTATTCTGCAGAAATAGCTGATGCGTGTATCTTGATGGAGGAGTAGGACAGGCCTGCATGGAGAAGCTCTGCCAAATACTCCAGGATGTTGGCAATATCTACCTTTGACACATCCCTCTTTCAGTACTCCAAATGACAAATCTTTTCCATTTTCCTGCATAGTTCCTTCTTGTTGAAGGTCTGCGGGCCTCAAGGATGATGTCTTTAACCCTTTGAGATAAGTCTGGGTTAGTTGCTGTCATGCAATGTTCCAGGCAGTTAGTTGCAGAGTTTTCAGGTTGGGATGCAGGATGTTGTAGTTGCTCTGAGTTAACAGCAAGGGAATCAGGGGAAGTGTCCACATTTCCCCCCGTGAGATGGTCCTCAATAATGGATACCAATGTTGCCTTGGCCAATTTGGGGCTATCAGAATTATCCTTGGACGTTCCTCTTTGATTTTCAGTAGTACCTTGTGCATCAAAGGAAGAGGTGGGAATGCATATGCTGTCAGGTCTTTCCAACTGAAGGATAGAGAGTCCACCTTCCAAGCAAGTGGGTGGTATATCCTTGTGCAGAATTTCTTGAGTTGGTGATTGAGTGGTGATGCGAATAGGTCTATTTGTGGCATCCCCCATTTCTTTGTGATGGTCCTGAAGATGTTCGGGTGTAGCATCCATTCGTGAGCATCCAAGGTAGTTCTGCTTAACATGTCTGCTAGGATGTTTTCTTTTCCTGGCACAAATATAGCCTGTAACTGAATGTTGTAGCTCAGAGCCATATCCCATAGGTCCAGAGTCATTCGGCATAGGGGGTAAGAATGAGTGCCTCCCTGTTTGTTGATGTACCACATGACAGTGGTATTGTCTGTCCTTATCCTCAATTGGCCTTCTTTGAGGAATGGTCTGAAGTTCTGGATTGCTAGTTTTACTGCCAGCATTTCTTTTTGATTTATGTGCAGGTGTAGCTGATCTGGAGCCCATAAGCCTTGAATGCAGTGGTCCAGCATGTGAGCCCCCCAACCGAGGTCTGAGGCGTCCGTTGTGATGGTTTGGTTTGCTTGTTTGCTGTGGAAGGATAAGCCTGGATTTGACTGGCATGCCTGAGCCCACCATAGGAATTGTTGCTTCAGGCATGGGATTAGTGGTATTTCGGTTTCTAAGCTGTGCTTGTGTTGAGACCATAAGTTCTTCAGGTACCACTGTAGCTTTCTCATATGCAGTCTGGCATGAGGAACCAGTATTATGCAGGAGGCCATGAAGCCCAGGGCCTGCAGTACTTTCCTTGCTGTTAGTTTGTCTTGCTTCGTTAATGCCATGAAGTAAAGAGGTAGTTGCTCTTGCTTTTCCCCTGTTAAGAATGCCATCTGTTTTACTGTGTCCAATTTTGCACCCAAGAAGGTTCTTGTTTGGGATGGTATCAGTCTTGACTTTTTTAGATTGACTGTGTATCCCAGGGCTTGAAGTAAGTAAATGACCCTTTGTAAGTCTTGAGTCAGCTTGTGTTGGTTGTCCGCTTGTATCAGGCAGTCGTCCAGGTATGGATAAATTTGGATTCCCTGAAGCCTGCAATGAGCGATTACTGATGCCAGGCATTTCGTGAATACTCTGGGCGCAGTAGATAAGCCAAAGGGCAATGCTGAGAATTGATAATGCTCTGATCCTGCAAGAAATCTGAGGTATCTTCTGCAATTTGGTCGTATGGGGACGTGCAGGTATGCCTCCTTGAGATCTAGAGTGACTAGCCAACACTCCTTGCCCAGCATGGGAAGAAGTTGCTGTAGGGTCAGCATTTTGAATTTTGGGACAATGATGAATGTGTTCAAAGCGGACAGGTCGAGAATAGGCCTCCAACTGTTTTCTTTCTTGGTACTAAGAAGAGTCTGGAGTAAAACCTTTGCCCTTTTCTGTGGGTGGTACCCTTTCTACAGCTCTCATTTTGTCAATTGAGTTATTTGTTTTAGAGCGCCTGTCTTTGATTTGGTGGTAGGTTTGGCATTCCTCTTTTACTGGTAAGGTGTGGAAATGAAACCTGTAGCCTTGATCTATAATCTGCAAAATCCACTTGTCTCTTGTGATATGGTGCCAGTTCTTTGAAAATAAGGCTAGTTTTCCGCCTAAGGGTGCTGCAATCTGTTCCCTGGTAGGCGGTGTCAGAATCAAGTCACTGTAATTGTGTTGTAGAGGCGGTGGTAGACTCTGTGCCTCGTTGGTTATTGCCTTGCCAGTGACGTCCCCTATAGGCACCTCCTCTGGATTGATTTCTGCCTCTGGAGCGTCTAACCCTGCCTCTCTGTGATTTAGAGGAGTCTGGAAAGGACCAATTTTTGGAAGGCCAGTTCCTGCTAAACCTTGGAGGCTGAACCTGTAAGAAATCTTTAACTGTTTGTACAGATTTTGCCTTCTCTTCCATTTTCTTCATTACTTGTTGGGCAGAGGAACCAAATAGACTGGCCTCATCCATAGGAGCATCTAGAAGTTTTGCTTTAACATGATCCGGTAAGGCCTGTTCTTTCAGCCATGCATGCCTTCTTATAACTGTACCAGTCATGGCTGATCTAAATAAAGCCTCCAGTGCATCATAGCCACATTTTAACGAGTGGTTACTAACCTGCTGTATGTTATTAACCATTTCTAGAACATATTTCTTATCTACAGAATCATCAGAAGACAGTTTCTTAGTTAACTGATCTAGCATAAACTCTTGGTATTGGATCATATGAAACTGACAATTCAAAGCTCTAGCTGAGAGAGTAGCAGAGGTGTATACTTTTTTACCCCATCTCTCTAATGACCTGGATTCCCTATCAGAAGGGAGGGTTTTTTTTGCTGAGGTCGCAGCTACTGCCTTAGGCCCCTGGGAAATAGTCTCAGGGTCTGCATGCGGAGCCTTGTATAAGTGGTGATGAGTGTCCGGAACCCTGTAAAACCTATCGGGTTTGGTAGGGGCTGGAGGTAAGGTATCTGGAGCAGTACAAACATCATTAAAAGCATCATCCACTACAGGGAGAACTGGAGGTATAGCTAAAGGCCTATGTTGAGGTAAATGTAAAAAGGTCCTAAGCCTTTTTCTTGAATCTGAGAAATCTTGTCCTTGCCATTGGAATTGTTCTCTCATGGCATGTAAGGTTTCCCCAAAGGAAAATTCCTCTGGTGGAGAGGCAGAAGGAATAGAATCTTCCGCATCGGAATCTTCATATGTAGAATAAGGAGCCTCAGGATGGTCTGTATCCTCTGAATCATCAGAAGAGTCAGCTGAGGGCACTGTCTCAGAGTGTTCTGTTCTGGGTCTTTTTTCTGGAGGTTGAGAGACCCTGTCTGGGTGAGATTGGGATCCTCTTATTAAAGAGATGAGATCCTCTGCCAGAGTAAGCATTTGAGAACTAGAGCTGGGCCTGTGAGAGGGGGGCTTAACAGGTACAGACTTAGCCAATTTGGCTGCTTTAGCCCTGGCAAAGGCCTTTATAGACATGGCTGCAGGAGGCCTAGCAGCACCACGTGCTGGAGTAGAAACATCCAAAGGGATGGTATCCGATAATTCTAGGGAACCCACATTGGTAGGTAAAACTTCAGTGGCCGATTCAACAAGAGTAGAAGGGCCTCGGTAGTAGTCATGGATTCGCTGAGGATTGAACCGTTTCTCGGTTTCGCCGAAACCGAGACACTCGCGGTTTGCTTAACCGTGGTTTCGGCCGAAACCGCGGACCGCGAGTGTCGGTCCTTTCTTGCGTTTAACAATTTGTGTAGTCGGAGGATCCGACGGCATAATGTACGCAAAATCTGAGCCGAAAAACTGTTCAGCAAACTCCGACCGACGCCTAAGCGTTCGTCGGTTGAAGGAGGCACAGGCTAAACAAGCTGCTACGTCGTGGTCTGGGCCTAAACAAGGTAAACAGTAAGAGTGGAAATCTTTATGAGGTATTTGTTTCCCACAAGTTAAACAGTTGTTTACTTTTTCTGACATCGGCTGAGGCAAGAAAGAGTCCCCAACGGGGTACTTAGCTTTTTTGAAGTCTTCGAAGTAGTATTCGGTAGGAATCTCTGGTTCTGACCGACCGGCACTTGCGAACAGCTTCTGCTTCGGGCGCCACGCGGCAAGAAAGACTGAGGAAAATGGCGTTGGCTGATGCCTTTATACCCGAAGACCAGCAGAGATGACGTCGGGTGAGTGCGACACCAGCCGAAGCCAGACCCAGACTTTGGAATCCGGCCGACCGAAGGGCTGCCTGACGACAGGACAACCCATTTGTAAGGACTGCAGATGCATCCTTGAAGGACATCCATATGAGTGTCAAGAAGGGCACTTTCCCATGCAGGAAAATGCAAGGCTTGTACTTTTATTAATAGCAATAATTCATTCATACATCCCATCACAAATAGAACCTATAGGCTGAATAATTATGCGGACTGCAATAGCAAGAACTTGATATACCTGGCCAGCTGTACTTGCCGTCAGGGTTTTTATGCTGGTAAGACAAACAGATGATTCAAGGAACAGATTCTCCATCATCTACGTGACATAAGAAATAAAAATAAAAATAATGCACTCTCACAACACAAAATATCAAATTCAGGGCACAAATTTTACTTCATGGCATTGAAATTAATACTGGATGACTTGAGAGGTGGAGATATTGTAAATAAAACAGAAATAACAGATAAGGTGGCTAACTTGCACACCGACGAACCCCTGGGACCGAATGGTATAATCCCTTTGAAGCCCATACTGTGGGGGTGGCGGCTGCAAAGATGACATTTCATTGGCTGATTATATTTTGAAAAAGAGGAACTGATTACCTGTCATTTAGGATCTGAAGAAGGACTTAAAAGTCTGAAAGCACTTAAAAATCCAGGATTTTAACTTTTATTATTTTTATAGTGTTTTACAATAAACCTTCTCTGTGTTAGTATCTTGTCATTTTGATTATGGTTTTGATCTCCTGGGACAGTATCAGTTCCAAAATTTCAGACACAGCCACCAAGGGGACCAGTACCAATGGAGCAAGTTAAACTGTTGGTACCGTGGTGACTGGCACTGAGACCTGTGGCAAGTTGTTACCAGAGATGGGGCCAAAGAAGTCGGTTCCTTGGATTTTTTGACTTCCAATTTCAGTTCCATGGGAAGTTTGGGAACCAAAGATTTGTGCTTCTTGTCTTCCAGAGACAGAGGAGATGCCAGCACCGAGCGACTCCTCTTCTGTCCATGTCCAGATTTAGAAGAAGATGTAAAGTAAGGTGAAAATGCATCAGATTTGGATTGACTGGACAAAGCCTCGCCAAAGGAAGTTTTAATTAGACCTTCTAAAATCAGTTTATTTTTTTTCTTTCTATGAGGGCATACTGACCAAAGGCCTGAGAAATGATGCACTCTTCCTATAAATGTGCTGGGCCCAAGCAGAAGACACAAGAGGAATGCCCATCAGAGTTGGGGATTTTCCTACCACAATCATGATATTGTTTGTAACCAGTTGTTCCCCTAGATTTAGCTGTCATGTTGAGTAAAGAAAATGTATCAATTGCAGGCACACACACACACACACACACACACACACACACACACACACACACACACACACACAAGAAGCCAAAAAGGCTACCAACAATGGTAGGCCAGAACTACCAAAAGGTAGGGAAAAGGAAAGAACTACCAATAATGGTAGGCCAGAACTACCAAAAGGAAGGGGAAAAGAAAGAAACACCAACAATGATAGACAGAGATACCATGACATAATAGCAGAACACTCACTTGCAGGAAAATAACTAAGAAAGTAAACACTATTTTTAGAAGAGGGAAAGACTACCAACAATCAATGAAAAATACACTTAGCTGATGAAAGAATCTGGCTGATGCGTCTTTGTAGAAGAGTAGCAACTGAGATCTGAGGTAATCTAGAGAGAGGTATTCTAGGTAGAGACTTAGCTTGAGAGTTTTTGATTCTCGCAAGCTGGTATAGCTGGAAGATTCTGTAATTGCATTTATGAGCACACTTACGACATAAAGAAGACTAAGACAACCAATGCTCTTTTTAAACACTTGGAGAAAGTACAGTTGTGTACACTTACCATAAATGTAGATGTTCAAATGTATTCACTGTTGCAGTCATTAAATTTGGGTAATCCTGCTGGCAGGTTGCCCTCAGTCGGCCTGAATTCCAAAGTCTTGGGTGCTGCGTCAGTTGCTGTCGCCTCTTCCCTAACGTCAGGTCGTCAGGGGTATAAAAGATGCAGCAGACGCCATTTTCTTCAGTTTTTCTTACCCCAGATGTCAGGTGCCCTCTAAAGGGTAGCCAAAATGTATATATATGTGTGTGTGTGTGTGTGTATATATATATATATATATATATATATATATATATATATATATATATATATATATATATAACATACATGCACCAATATAAACTTTACCTTCATCTACAAGCAAATACACCACATAGGTTGTATAGATCAGAGAAGGAAAGATAAGTTCCAGTAGAAATAAGGGGGATGATGGGTGGGTAACCTGGACTGCAACAGTGAATACACTCGAACATCTACATTAAGTGTACACAACTGTGTTATGTTCTTCGTGTTTCACTGTTGCAGTCATCACATTTGGGTAGAGTCCCAAAGCTATGATTTGGAGGCTGGAGCTAAACAGCATTAGGAGCGGCTATGAGGCCCTGCAGAACTGCAGTGGCAAAGCCTGCCCTGGATTTAGAGTAAAGTGGCAGATGATAATGATTTGTAAAGGTGTGCACTGAACTCCAAGTAGCAGCCTCTAAAATGTCTTTAGTTGGTACTCCCCTGAGAAAGGCTGCTGAAGTGGCTGCAGCTCTGGTTGAATGTGGTCTAATGCCCTTAGGCACTGGCTTGCCATGTTGTGAATAACAAAAACAAATGCAGTGGCCTATTGAAATAGTCTGCTTGGAGATGGCCATTCCTTGTGATCCTGCAGTATATGCCACTAGTAATTGCTCTGTCTTGCTGAAAATTAGAAGTTATATACCTACCATAACGTTCCATGTTAGTTGTCTTCTCTCGCCTTCTTTCTTGCTGGATGGGTTCGGAGCTGATCCTCGGCTCCGACTCGGCACTTGCTAAGCTCGAGAGTCACTTTTACCAGCTCGAGGCAGCCCCATATCCCATGATGCAAGGCGGTAATTACCCAGATCTCGTTTGGTATCTAGAGGAAAAACTGCCTACTAAAAAACTTTCCACTAAGGAAAGAGGAACAACTAGCCTAAAAGGCTGTAAAGGGAAACCAGGTAATCAAGGCCAACTAACTGGTGTCCAAGGAAGAAGAATCTTCCAGAGAAAGAGGAGATCAAGGTCTGTCCAGGCTAGGGGGACAGGAGGGAGGGACGCAAGAAAGAAGGTGAGAGAAGACAACTAACATGGAACGTTATGGTAGGTACATAACTTCTAAATGTTAAGTTGTCAATCTCGCCTTCATTCTTGCTGGATGGGACCGCGTCCCTAGCACCTCTATCCTGGGTGGCTC
This sequence comes from Protopterus annectens, assembly GCF_019279795.1. Classification (NCBI taxonomy): domain Eukaryota; kingdom Metazoa; phylum Chordata; order Ceratodontiformes; family Protopteridae; genus Protopterus; species Protopterus annectens. Next base: position 862,014,790 of record NC_056725.1, read on the forward strand.
AATGGAACAGACTCTTGAGAACTATGGAACCAAAGCTTGCCCTATCCCTGAAGGCCAAATCCAATTTGTAATGAGAAACAAAGGTATGAGGAGTGGCCGAAGTGGCTGCTGCACAAATAGTATCTAAGGGCAGCCTAGCCTGAAAAGCTGTAGAAGTGGCTAGGCCTCTTGTGGAATGTGCTTTAGTTTTGAACGGAGTTGTTTGCCCCTAAGTTGATAAATGTCAGAAATGGTGGAAGACAGCCATCTGGATAAGGTCACTTTAGAAACAGGGAGACCTTTTTTTATTTTCAGCATAAGAAAGGAAGAGTTGATCAGATTTCCTAAATTGCTTCGTTCTGTCCAAGTAATATCTAAGTTGGCAGTGAACATCAAGGTAATGCAATTTTTGTTCCGCCCTGTTAGAATAATTTGGAAAAAATACAGGAAGATCAATGGATTGGTTTAGATTCGTCTTAGAAGCAACCTTGGGCAGAAAGGATGGATTGGTTCTCAAGGATACCCTGTCCTTGTGGAAGACCAAATAAGGGGGACGAACAGATAGGGCATGAAGTTCCGACACTCTTCTAGCCGAGGTAATGGTGACAAGAAAGAGTGTCTTCCAAGAAAGAAACTTTAATGAACATGAAGCAGCCGGTTCGAAAGGGGAAGTATCAAGGATGCCAGCACTAAATTTAGGTCCCACTGTGGTGGAGGATCCCTAACAGAGGGCTTTAGAAGGAACACCCCTTTAAGAAAAGCTTTACAAAGCTTGTGGGACATAATGTTGTGGTCTGCAAACCCGACATGAAAGTTGGAGATTGCTGTCAACTGAACTTTGACTGTGGAAGAGGAAGAACCTGAGTGAAAAATTTCCGCTAGAAAATCCAAGACTGACTGAACAGGGGCAGTAAAGGGATCTATGTTCTTAGCTTTCGCCCAGAGGGAGAAGCGTTTCCACTTGCTAGAGTAAATCCTCCTGGTAGAAGACTTAAGGGAAGCTACTATGATGTCTCTAACTGGGTTAGAGATCACAGGAAGCCTGGCTAAGGAAGGAAGTGGAGCAACCAAGCTGTGAGGTTGAGGGAAGGAATGGACCGGTGAAGTTGACCCGACTGGTGGGTCAGAAGATCTTGCGCTGGGTCCAGATGCCAAGGCTGCACCAAGAGATGGCGATGAAGGAACGGGAACCAAATTTGTCGAGGCCAGTAAGGGGCAATGAGAATCATTTTGGCTCTCAAAACGGACGCTTTCTGGAGTACCTGTGGAATCAATGGAAAGGGGGGAAAAGCATAAAGGAGTCCCTGGGGCCAATCTTGGGTAAGAGCGTCTCTGGGGGGATGGCCCGGAAGTGGGAAGAGAGAAAAGAAGTCTGGGCATTTGCTGTTTTGAGGAGTAGCAAAAAGATCGCAGCATGGGTGGCCCCACTTCTGAAAAATCTCTTCCACTATGGATTGCTTGAGAGACCACTCGTGAGGCATGAGTATAGCTCTGCTCAATCTGTCCGCTATTATGTTGGTTTTCCCAGGGATATGTGTTGCTACCAGAAACCGAAGAGAAGAGATCGCCCATTGCCAAAGTCTGAGAGCCTCTCGACACAAGGGATAGGACTTGGTTCCGCCCTGCTTGTTGATGTACCACACCACGGACATGTTGTCCGTGTGAACTGCAATAGTTCCTGAGGGAAGAAAGTCGTTGAGGGCTTGCAACGTTAAAAGCACTGCTCTCATCTCTAGGACATTTATGTGCAGGTGGTATTCGAACGGTTGCCACGTGCCATGAACCATCCTGCCCTGATAGTGCCTCCCCCACCCGATCAGGGAGGCATCAGAAGTGACCGTGGCTACCGGGGCCGGGGGAACAAATGGTCTGCCCTGATGGACTAGAGGAAAGGAAATTCACCAGGATAGATGGTTCTTGCAGGTCTGTGTCACTAGCATCTTGTGACGCATGGGAAGCTGCTGGAAGGACCATTGTGTGAACAACATTCACTGTAGAAGACGCATGTAAAAACGGGCCAGAGGAAGAAGTGTGATGGCAGCCGCCATGAGGCCCAACACTTTCAAAACCAGCCTGGCTTGTACCTTTTTGCTGGCAAGGATGATCCGAACGTGGTTTTGGATATCTAGGATTCTCTGACTTGTTAGGTTTGCTGACATCAGAGTAGTGTCTAGATTTGTGCCTATAAAGGTAATAGATTGGCAGGGCGATAAGGAGGACTTTTCGAAGTTTACCGAAATTCCCAATTGACTGCAGAGACGTAGGGTGTAGTCTCTGGCTCGGATGAGTTGATGCCTGGTGGTGGCTGAGAGGAGCCAGTTGTCGAGATACGGAAACACCTAGAATCCTAGACGTCTCAGGTGAGCCGTGCCCACTGCCATGCATTTGGTGAACACTCTGGGGGCTGTAGTGAGATCAAAGGGCAGGGCTCTGAATTGAAAATGACTGGTCCCCAGCCGAAAGCGGAGCAACCTTCTGGAGCGTCTGTGGATTTTTATGTGATAGTACGCATCCTGAAGGTCTATGGAGCACATCCAGTTGTCTTTGCCGAGAAAGGGCAAAATCAATTGAAGTGTGACCATCCGAAATCTCGTCTTTTTGACAGACTTGTTGAGCCTGCTGAGGTCTAATATTGGTCTCCAGTCTCCGTCTTTTGGGAACCAAAAGAACCTTGAGTAGATTCCGACTCTAAATGGTCTGTTGGAACTGGCTGGATGGCCCTTTTTAGAAGCTTTGAAACCTCTAGTTTTGCAATTTCCCTTAGACCGGGTGGAACGTCTGGAAGGGAACTTTTCTGAAAGAAGGGGCTTTCCTCGAAGGGAATCTTGTAACCCTCGGATATGATCGACTGTACCCATCTGTCTTGAGAAAGGGAAAACCAGGCTTCTGGGTACAGCGACAATCTCCCCCCGACTGCCTCCAAGGGTGGACAGTCGGGCAACACCTCAGGGATGCTGGAAGGGCTTGTCAGAGAGAGGCTCTCTACTGCCCTGGTTTTGCGGACCCCCTCTGCCCCTAGGGCGGCATCTATTGTTATTACCCCCTCTGCCTCTGGGGGTAAACTGACCACGTGTGTCCGGCTTGACTCCCTGAGATTTTCGGAACCACATCTTCCCCCCCTTTCTGACCTTTGGGATAAGGCCTAGAAGGGGTGGAGAAACAGACTCCTACGGCAGAAAGAGTCTTGCCATCTTGCTCACACCTGGTCGTGTCCTTCACCTGAGGACCAAACAAAGTTGACCCATCAAAGGGAGAGTTTGTGAAGGACACCTTAAAGGGGTCTGCAAAATTACAGAGTGGCATCCAGGACTTACGTCTGAGAGCCACTCCTGTGTCTGCAGCTCTACTCGCCCCATCGGCTGCATAAGAAATGAGCCGCATGGAGGAGTTGGTTATGGAGTTAAGGATTCCCAGCTGAGAAGCAATCTTTTCCTGAGCCCCTGCTGCTGAAGGATCCTGTACTACTTCACCTAATTCTTTAAAGATGTCCCTTTGAAGTCTGGTGAAGTGACATAAATAATTCAGCGAACGCATAGCAAAGGTCACTGAGGAAAACATCCGCTTACCATACCTGTCCATACTCCTGGACTCTTTGTTAGGAGGATGGACTGGTACGGAAGGATCTGCAAGTTCCTTCTTAGTGGCGGCCGCCACCACCATGGCATCAACTTTTCTGCGGGGGCCATAATAAATTTTGAAGGTCTCCTAGGGACTGGTTCCACCGAATCAGGAGATGCCCACGCCTTTCGAGCTATGACCTCCATAAGAGGGTCGAAAGGCGGAGACATCCAGGAGGTGGAGGGTCGAGATCCAAAGGCCTCCAGGTATACCGATTCATCCTCGGAGGGGTTAATGGAGGGCCAGTTCCCCCTCTGTTTCAGGAGCTCAAGGATGTCTGAAAAGGAGACATCCTCAGAGGGGGATCTCGGGGACCCCTCCGACTCATCTAAATCAGTATCCGAGGTTGTAGACTCAGGGGAGTCTAAATGCTTCCTCTTGCAAGTCCTCTTACACGGGGGTTCACCTGAAGGATCAGGAGAAACCTCGGAAGAGGAAGTTCTTCCCAATGGGGAGACCTGGGGCGAAGGATCTCTGGGTCCGGGAGCATGAGAACAGGAAGAGGCATCTACAGGCACCGTAGAGGGAGGAGCTAAAGGAACCGACTGCTGGCTAAGCTCTTGGGCTAGCACACTCCTCACCACCTCGGCTCCTCCCAGGGAGGGCCGAGAGATCCCGCTCTGAAGAAACAGGGATCCCCGGTCCCACCGAAAGAGAAGGCTCCGAAGCAGATGTCGGGGCCGAGGTCACCAAGGCCGAAGCTCCGAGAGGGAGAACGGGGTCAGACAAGGGTCCGATGCCACTCGCCCCCTCGGAACCTACCAGGGAAGCCCGATGCCCGGATCCCTCCAAGGAAGGTCTCAAGGAGGAGACAGGAGTCGAGGACGACGGAGCCGAAAGGTGTGGCATCGGCTCCGAAGCAGCAACAGTAACGGTACCGATAATCTCCGGCTCCGAGCTCTGTAGGAGAGTCGAAGGAGGAATTTCAGGGGGATGTAGAATAGCTGACATCTGATGAGACGGGCTATGGAGCATCTGGGCTAGTGCCTGTGACTTTAATAGCCTACTTACCACTCTCTCTAAATCGTGGTCTGAAAGCCTGGAAGACCTCGATGATTGGCTCCGATGGCTCCGCTCCGAAAGCAAGAGAGAGGCTGGAGCCGAATGAATAGATTCCAAAGAAGGAGATCTAGACCTCTTTTTGGAGGGAGCCATCGGAACCGAAGAATGTTCGGCTCCAGGCGGAGTCGACAACTTGTCGGCTCCGAGAGGAGACAAAGATATCTCGGCTCCAGCCGGAGCCGAGACATGCTTCGACGGTAGGGTGTCGGCTCCAGATGGAGCCGACACAGGTGCCGAAGCCAAGATATCGGCGCCGGCACAGAAACTTCCAACAAGGAAGGATCGGCTTCGGACGGACCCAATGTCGACTCCGGCGGAGCCGGAACCAAGACCACAGACTTGGACACCGAAGCCTGGGTCTTGGGAGGCTTAGAGGACTTCCCGGAGCCGACTTTAGCCGGGGAGCTCTCTGGTTTAAGAAGACCCCTTAGGATCAACTTATTTCTAAGTTCCTGCAGGACTCTCTGGCTGAAAGAATGACATATAGCACAGGAGTCCTGCAGGTGTAGGGGTCCCAGGCAATAAATACAAGAAGTGTGACCGTCTGTCAGAGACATCTTCTGACAGCACGAGTCACACTTCTTGAAACCTGAGACCCTAGTATCCTTGGACATGTCTCAGTTCTAAAACACTCACACACCGATCAGTCCAACCAAGACACTAACAAGTAAAAAATTATTAATAACCAACAATTAGTTATTAAAAACAGTGACACAACACACACACACACACCTGAGGGAAATCCTGACAGGGACTGTGAGGGTGGGAAAGGCCTAAGGCCCGAAAAACTAAACTAAGAGAAACTAGGGGAAAAAAGGGGTATGGAGCTAAGTGAAAATCCACTTAAGTATGAATAAAGACTAAGGGAGCAAAAATTAGGGTTTTTAGACACCTAAACCTGACAAATAGCAAGAAAATATATCACTTACCAGGAGCTGGTAAAAAGGATGACCTCATTAGCGAAGCGGCAAACGAGATCTGGGTAATTACCGCCTTGCATCATGGGATATGGGGCTGCCTCGAGCTGGTAAAAGTGACTCTCGAGCTTAGCAAGTGCCGAGTCGGAGCCGAGGATCGGCTCCGAACCCATTCAGCAAGAATGAAGGCGAGATTGACAACTTAACATCTTTAGTTTTGTCCAAATAGAATCTAAGCTGTCTGTGTACGTCCAAAGAATGCAGAATTCTCTCCCCCTTGTCCTGTGGATTTGGATAAAAAGTTGTCAAATTAATAGTTTGGTTAAGGGCCACACTGGACACCACCTTAGGCATAAATGTTGGGTTTGTCCTCAGAGAGACACTGTCTGGATAAAAAATGATAAAAAGTTCCAGAGCCATGAGTGCCTGTAGCTCTGACACGCGTCTTGCAGAAGTTATTGCTAGGAGCAGAGCTGTTTTCCAAAATAAAAACTTTATATCAGCCGTAGCAGCTGGCTCAAATAGAGGCAGGGTGAGTTTTTCCAAGACATAATTGAGGTTCCATGCAGGTATTGGCGATCTCCTTGGAGGCCTTAAATTTTTGGCTCCTCTGAGGTACTGCCTTCATAAAGGATGAGAAAAGATTGGTGGCTCTGTAATGTAATGAGCCGAAATGACAGAGGCATGAATTTTAATTGATGAAAAAGACAGGCCTTTGTCCAGCATCTCAGTTAAGTATTGCAAAATCTGAGGAATATTTTGTACAGCTGTATCAGTTTCTTGTGCCTGGTTCCAAGCCCAAAATCTCTTCCATTTTCCAGTATAAGATTTCCTAGTACTAGGCCTTCTGGCTTCCAAAATGACATCCATCACAGCTTTACTGAGAGGTGTGCTTTGTATGGCTACATTATCCGCCATGCTGCCAGGTTTAGAGTACTGAGTTGGCTGTGCAGGATCTGATTGTTTTGTTGGGACAGTAGATAAGGTATTTGAGGTAAGGTCCAGGCTGGGCATTGAGACAAGTTCCTTAAGATCGGATACCAGTACTGGCGGGGTCAGTCTGGGGCAATCAGTATGATTTTTGGTTTCTCCTGTCTGACTTTTAAAAGTATCTTGGGGAGGAGAAGCAGTGGAGGAAAGGCATATACTGATAGGATTTTCCAGTTGAAAGATAAGCTGTCCACTTTCTATGCTTGTCTGTGATAAGTCCTTGTGCAGAATCTTTTTAGTTGGTAGTTGTCAGGGGAGGCAAATAGATCTATGTCCGAGGATCCCCATTTCCTTGTTATCATGCTGAAGACTTGTGGATCCAGCTCCCACTCATGGGGATCCATGAGGTTTCTGCTTAGTTCATCTGTCAGATTATTTTCCTTTCCTGGCAGGAATTGTGCCTGCAGGTGAACTTGGTAAGTCAATGCTGTGTCCCACAAAGCCATGGCTAGTCTGAAAAGGGGGTAAGAATGTGTGCCCCCCTGCTTGTTTATATACCACATGACCGTGGTGTTGTCTGTCTTTATCAGTAGTTGTCATGGATGAAGTAGGTCCTTGAAGGCTGTCAGGGCATTTTGAACAGCTAGCATCTCTTTTTGATTGATATGTAGATGCATTTGGTTTGTGGACCAGGTGCCCTGAATGCATCTTCCTGCCATGTGGGTCCCCCAGGCATAATCTGATGCATCCGTTGTTAGGTTCTGCCTGGCTGGGGGTAATGTGAATAGCTGTCCCTTGTTTTGGTGACAAGCCTTCGCCCACCAACGAAACTCCTGTTGCAGGCAGGGAATGAGAGTAATCATTGTTTCCAGGCTGTGGCAATGTTGCGTCCAGACACTTTTTAGGTACCACTGAAGTTTCATCATATGCAGACTTGTATATGGAATTAGTAAGATGCTGGACGCCATGAAGCCCAAAGCCTGCAGATTTTTTCTTGCAGATAACTGGGCCTTTGTTGCCAATGTTTTGAAATACGTAGTCAGTTGCCTTTGTTTGTCTGGTGTGAGATAAGCCATCTGGGCAGTTGTACTTAAGCTTGCACCCAGGAATATTATCTCTTGAGAGGGTACTAGTTTTGATTTCTTTTCGTTGACTGTGTACCCTAGGCATGTTAAAAGTCTTTTTACAAACGCCAGATGCTGTAGCAGAATGTCCTTGTTCTCTGCTTGAATTAGGCAGTCATCCAAGTAAGAATATATTTGTATTCCTCTGTCTGCAGAAAGCAATTACTGGTGCCATGCACTTTGTAAAGACCCTGGGCGCGGTAGATAAGCCAAAGTGCAGTGCAGAGAATTGGTAATGCATTGAGCCAGCCTTGAATCTGAGGTATCTTCTGCATGATTGCCTGATTGGGACATGCAGGTATGCCTCTTTTAGGTCTAAAGTCACGAGCCAAGCCTTTTTGCCCACCAAGGGCAGAAGCTGCTGCAAGGTCAACATTTTGAATTTTGGTATATCCAGGAATGTGTTTAGAATAGATAGGTCCAGTATTGGTCTCCAGGCTTTGTCCTTTCTGGGTACCAAGAACAGTCTTGAGTAAAATCCTTGTCCCTGCTCTTGCTGTGGTACTTGTTGAATAGCCCCCATGTCCATGAGGGATGAGACTTGTTTTTGTGCCTCTGCCCATTGATTTTTTGGCAGATCTGGCCAACCATTTGCCTTTGGCAGAGTATGGAAGTGAAACTTCTAGCCTTGTGACACTATGTTTAGAACCCACTTGTCCTGAGTTATAATGTACCAATTTTGAGAAAAAAGTGCTATTTTCCCCCTAAGGGTGCTGCCCGGAGATAAGTGCTTGGTGCAGGCAGAGGGAAGTCATTGGGAATGTTTCCTATATGGTTGTGATTTGTCTTCTCCACTTTTGGAGGTAGAAGCACCCCCACTGTTTTGATCTGTATGACCCTTGTGCCTGGGATCTGCCTCTAGGGCGTCTGGATCTGCCCCTTTGAGGTCTGTCTGACACTGGAAATGACCAATTCTTTGTAGGCCAGTGTCTACTAAACCTAGGTGGCTGTACTTGTAAAAAATCTTTGACAGTTTGCATAGATTTAGCTTTGTCCTCCATTTTCTTTAACACCTCTTCTGCCTTAACACCAAACAAAGTATGCTGTAAAGGTGCATCTAATAATTTAACTTTGACATGATCAGGCAGACTTTGTTCCTTTAACCAAGCATGCCTCCTAATTACAGAACCCATAACTGTGGCCCTGCAGGAGGCCTCCAGAGAATCAAAACCACATTGCAAAGTATGCTTTCCAACTTGTTCAGCTGCATGCAATAAATCCTGCATTTCTTTGTTTTCTGCACATTCAGAGTTTAACAACATTTTTTGTTTAAGCAATGTCATGACATGTTGCTGATATCTGAGCATACGAAACTGACCGTTTAAGGCCCTTATAGCCAAGGTAGCAGATGTGTAAACCTTTTTTTCCCCATCTATCCAGTGCCCTAGAATCTCTGTCAGAGGGGGTAGGGTTTTTTGCAGTGGAAGCCTTAACCCCTTTGGGACCCTGTGAAATAGTTTCTGGGTCTGCAGTAGGGTTTTTGAAAAGGAATTTATGAGAGTCAGGAACTCTGTAATATCTGTCAGGCTTAACAGGAGCTGGAGGTAAGGAGTCGGGGGTCAGACTAGACTCTGAAAAGACATCATCTACAATGTCTAACACAGGTGGAATGGCTAGAGGCATGTGTTGAGGTAGTAAAAGGAAGCCACTGAGCCTCTTTTTAGATTCTGAAAAATCTTGACTCTCCCAGTGGAAATGCTCCCTCATGGTATGCAAGGTTTCCCCAAAAGAATAGTCCTCAGGAGGAGAAGCTGAAGAAATAAATTCTTCAGCATCAGAATCCTCATAGGGGGGAAGTGAATACTCCTGATGAGAACAGGAATCAGAAGAAATAGAAACCTGATCTGAAGATTCATAGTCTGTCTCTTGCCTAGGCCTCTTCTCAGGAGGGGGATGGGAACCCCTGATCAAGGTAATCAAGTCTTCGGCCATTTTGAGCATCTGTTTTTTGGGCATGGAGGCCTGTCCATGTGGCTCTTGAGTTTGTTTCTTTGTCTTTGAAGGTGCTTTAGTCTTTGCCTTTGAAGCTGAAGTCGGTTTAATGTATACATGTTTAGGTCTGAATACACCCTCAGAAACCGGTGCCTGCTCAGCGGCTCCAGACCCATCTGAGGAATAGTGTCCATGGCTCCAATACCTTGAGTTTCCAGCGGCATAGCCGACTCCACGTGGGAGTCGGTAGCGACCTGCGACTCTAAAGTAGCGGGTGTCAGGGGCTGCGAAAGCACCTCACTGAGAACCGGCGAATGGCTTAGGAGAAGCTTCGTTGTCGGTTTTGGGCCTCGGTTGTCTATCCTTTTCTTTTTCTTTGCATTTTTTGGCAACACCGGTAGTTGGATGGCTATCAGACGACATTTTATAATTAAATCTTTGCCCAAAATAGTTTAATGCAAAATCATACCGATGCTTAATAGTGCGTTGGTTAAATCTAGCACAAAACCGACAACTTGAAACGTCGTGGTCAGGGCCTAGGCAAGGAATACAGTAAGAATGGTCCTTTTGAGGTTATTTGCTTTCCACAAGAAATACAATTATTAACTTTTTCTGACATCGGTCTGGAGCAAGAAAAAAGTTTCCCCAACGGGGTACTTAGCTTTAATGAAGACTTTGGATCTGAAACTCGAACACGAAAATCTCAGTCGGCCGACCGGCACTGGCGAACTGCTTCTGCTTCGGGCACTGCACGGCAAGAAAGACTGAAGAAAATGGCCTTGGCTGCATCTTTTATACCCCTGACGACCTAACGTCAGGGAAGAGGCGACAGCAACCGATGCAGGACCCAAGACTTTGGAATTCAGGGCAACCTGCCAGCAGGATTACCCAAATGTAATGACTGCAACAGTGAAACACGAAGAACATCTTCCCCAAACACATTTTTAAATTTAACGAGTTAGAAAAGGTGGAGAGGAATCAGAGGGGAAGTTCTTGGTCAGTATACTTGGAGAGACAGGAGGTAATATGGCAAATGCGACTTGAAGCCTATAGACACCCAGGACTTAATGAAGTAGTTAGCATAGCCCCCATGTTAAAGATTAAAACTTTTGAGAGATGAAAAAATTCAAAGGTTTTTATTTATGTTTTAACTTTATGAGTAGAATATATGTATTTAGAGAGGAATATATTTTAAAACTACTACTAAGTATTCTGTGTTTAAAACTATGCCTGAAGAAGTTTTTAAAGTTTAAAAATGAAAGTGCTAACATCATATTAAACGTAATTTGAATATTAAGTTCACCTGCGTTGTTATCCTTTGGACTCGGTTTTTGCTTTTTGTTTTTATGCTGTTGTTGTCGTTCGGCTTTTCCCGGTTAGGGGTCGCCACAGTGGAACTCCGGTCCGCTAATGATTGGCAGTAGATTTTCATGAACACCGAGGTGCCAGCTCGGCGTTCAACCTTCAACAAAGGCACGCCCATTTACGTATGTCTTTCGAACGCCCACCTAACCAAGGGGAGGACATGTAGACTCCACACAGAGGGCACTCCCCGCACTCCAGCCGAGAATCGAACGGGAGAACCTCTTGCTGTGAGGCAGCAACACTACCGCTGCACCACCGCAGAATACTACGTTTCAAATACGCAAGAAGGAAAACTTCACATAAAAGATTTCCAGCTGTACTCAAGACATAGGTTCATAGGTACTTACTAGGTTACTGATATGTGATGATTTTAAAAAGCCTAACCTTACGTTCCCATGGTAGTTTTCAGCCCTTATATTTTACATATGAATTACCCAGAGAGGAATTGAACAAGAATATGTTGGGACGTTTATGTATGTCCCCTATCCATGAGATAACGGAGTACTGAACCAGAGGATAATTTGTAGTTAACTATCCATTCATCTGATGTCAGTGGTCCAAGAGGTAGTGCACACATCTGTGGGGCAGAAGGCTTTCGGTTTTATTCCCACACCAGGTAGAAGGACTGCTGAAACTACAGTGCAGAATAAGGAGGTGCTGCACTTTTGAGTGTGTCATCTTTTGGATGAGACATTAAACTGAGGTCCTATCCCTTTGAGTTTGTGGTAGATCAGGTGGATATAAAAGATCCCACAGCACTTATTGAAAAGAGTAGGGGGTCCTTTATTTTTATTATATTTACAACTTATTTACAGCAATACTATATACTTACATACTACACCAACATTTACAATGAACAACTCATGATATTTTCTTTACTGGACCCCCACTCCTTTTTCCACAACTACAATTTGATCCTTTTTATAACTGCTGGAAAAAAGCAATTTCCCATTAAACATAATTTCACCAAGTCTTTTATTGCAAATAACCCATTAAACTTAAAATATTTTATATATTATTTTACTATTTTTAATATTCTCATAATATCCATACACTATCATATCCATGTTTATAGCTTTTTCTTTTAGATTTCCAAATAAATTCTCCTGACACGTTTTTCTATAATTTTCTTACTATTTTACATTTTAAGAATACATGTTCTGCCATTTCCTCTTCACCACAATATAAACAGACTCTATCACTTTTCTTTTTATAGCACGTTACTTTTAACAGAAAGTTTGTTTATACTTAACCTCCACAAGAAATCTTGACATTCAACCCAATTTTTACACCATTTATTCTTTAACAGCTTTTACCTTTCCTTCTTGCAAATTCTCACATGGATTATTACAAAATGATTGATCCATTACCTCTTCATACCATATTTTCCTTATGTTTACATCAATCTTTATCTTCCATATTCTTATCTTTTCTAAATAATTTTGCATTTCATTATTATAATGTTGCATTTTTTTCTATTATTATGTCTAGCTTCTTCCACAGGTCTTCATACTTACAATTAAATATCTTTCCCACTAACTTCTCCTTATTCATTATCGGTATTAATACTTTTTATATAAATATATAAATTTAAAGAAGCCTCAAATACTACTAGAATTATTAATCCTAAACCACCACCTTCTTTATTTCTATACAATACTCCTCTTTTTATCAGATTCAATCTCAAACCTCATATAAAAGAAACAATTATTTATATTACTTCCTTTTCGTATATGTTTGGAATCATAAAGACACTTACTAAATATGCTATTTCACTTAACACAGAATTAACCAAATCTGCTTTCTTTTCGTATGAAAACTTACATGTTTTCCATAATGTACATATTTATTTTATATTTCTTAACTGTTTTCATTGTGTTTTCTTTGTCACATTAATAACGAACTCTATTCCTAAAAATCTTTATTTCTGTTATGGTAAATTTTATACTTACTATACTGTTACTGTTTCCTAATCCTTTACTTTTTTCTTTATTAAGATTCAGCCCTATTCCTTTTAATAATGTTATTAAATACTGAATTACCCTTTCCATCCAAAATACATTTTTGTTATAATAACTATATCATTTGCATAGGTCATTATAACTGGAATTTGCACACATTTTTTTACTTTGCATTCTTCCTATCTCATTCTGGTTGCCACGGTGGTGCAGCAGTAGCGTTGTTGCCTCCCAGCAAGAGGCTCTCCCATTCGATTCTCGGCTGGAGTGTGGAGAGTGCCTTCTGTGTGGAGTCTGCATGTCCTCCCCGCGGTTGGGTGGCGTTCGAAAGACATGCGTAAATGGGCGTGCCTTCGTTGAAGGTTGGGCGTCGAGCTGGCACCTCGGCATTTGTGAAAATCTACTGCCAATCATTAGAGGACCGGAGTTTCATTGTGGCGACCCTTAACCGGGAAAAGCCGAAAGACAAACAACAACAACAACATTCTTCCTATCTCATTTTACTCCTAATGTCATTAACGATTAAATTCATAATTAAAACAAACAAAATATTACTCATTAGACATCCTTGTCGAAGTCCATTATGCATTTCTACTTCTCTACTTAACCATTCATTAATTAGTATTCTCTTGCTGCTGTTTTTATGAGCAGTCATAGAGGCTCTTAACTTTCTTACTAATATTATAGTTATCGATAGACTCCCACAGCACTTATGCTCTATTGCATTAAAGACTTTATTAACATCTTCTGCCATTCATTTTACTTTATGTCCTTCTTTCATATTATCTACTACCTCCCTTATAATTATTAAAAGTTTTTGATAATATCTACCTTTAGTACTGAATACACTTTCTTCTTACACTTTCTTCTATTATATTTTGTATTTGGTTTTCCATTGTCTTATGTATAATATTCATCTTACATAGTCAGTATTGCTTAATACTATCGGCCTCCATTTTTTTATTTCTTCTTTGTTCCCTTTTTTCCATAAGAATTTTGGGATTCCATTGCAAATATCCTTATACTTGAACCCCTCTTCCATCAATTCATTCAAAATCTTCACAAAATAAACTTTTTGCCAGTCCTTGACTTTTTACACATTTCCTAACCAATTCCTCCTGAACCTACTGCTGAATCCATATAGACTTGATTAATTATTCTAATTCTTCAATCATTATTTCTTTTTCCAATTATTTATTCATTAAATCTATGATTTTTTTTAACTTGCCAATGTCTTTGGATTTCTCCACTTCTTTTTCTATATCTCTTCTATAAATTCCACCACTATTTCCATCATTTGTGATTAATTTTTTCTTACTTTCACAATTTTTATCCCTCAATTGCCTTATTACACCATTCTTCTCTTTTGCTACTTTTCCTAAATAAGCGGATTCCTGTTCTTTTTCCCTTGTAGTAACTATATTTGTTTAAACAGCCGTTTGATTTTTTTCTGTATTGTAATCATATATTACTTTTTCCTTTTCATAGAATTCCATTCTGTTGCACTCTAAATTTTCAAAAACTCTGATATATATCCACATATTGCTCTCTATTTCCCAACTCAAACAATCTTCATTATATTTCTTTTTAAATACTATCCACCATTCAGTCTAGTTTTTGTAAAATGGTACCATTGTTAAATATTCTTTCCATAATGTTTCATTACACCATCTCCATTACCTTCTATATTCCATTTTTTTCATTTATTCTTTTTATTCCATTTCCTACCTTGATATACTCTATTTTTTAGTTTCTATCTATATTGCTAAATGGTCTGAAAATCCAGTCCTTACTCCTACTTCTTCTATTATCTTTAACCCTTCTGATAATATAAAATAATCAATCTCTATTTTAAACATATTTCTAGAAGTACAATTTTCCACATTTTATTACTTCCTTCATTATTTTTGTATATTTTCTTCTTTCTCTCAAATCACAATTAAACTCTCCAATTATTAGTTCATATTCACTATAACATAATCTAATATTTGCCAAGATAATCCTTCTCTTAACCATTACATGGGCATAAATTGCTATAATTCTATATATTTTTTTCTTGCCATCTGATGTCTAAGATAGTCAAGCTACCCACTCTTAAGATTTTATGTATTATTTTATTTGTTCTCCTGCATAAAATTGCAATTCCAGAACAATGTTCATTTCCCAAATTCTATATTGTACTTCCATTCTATAAGTTTTCTGTCTGTAATCTTTCTTTTGTCATAAATCTTTTATCTTCGAATACAATTGTCTACATCACCATTTTTACACTATTACATTATTCTTAGTCTTGTTATATCTGTAAGATTGTTCACATTTACAGATAATACTCAGGTTCTTCCTTCTTTTATTTTTTTTATCAGATATTTTCCTTTCACTTATTTTCATCTTTCTATCCATTTCCTTTCTTTCATTTACATTGATGCTCAAATGTTCTTTTCCTGTCTCTAACTCTTTCACCTACAGAAGTTTTCTTTTTAACTAAAGTATAATTTATATCTTTTTCACAACCTTCTGATATTTTTCTATACCAATGTCCAGTTCGTCCTCACTAACTTCCTTCTCTTCTATCATTTTTCTTTTTTCTTTTTGTTTTATCTTATCCTTTTCTTTTTCTACCTCTTTTCTTTCTTTATACAGAAAGGGAACATGAAAATACAATAATCCACTGTTAAATGCCCTTTTTGTTCGCATTCATAACATTCCAACTCAAAATTTTCTTGCCCCATGTCGCAGTTTTCTCCAAATGTAAAATCTTTTTTCACAATTACTTACAAAATGCCCTTTTCCATATAAAACACGTTTTTATTTGCCTCAATATGTTGCTAAATCTCGATTCCCCTCCACATTTATAACAATTGTTATATGCATGATTTTATCATTTTCCATTTTTAAAATAACATTGCTGTTCTACTCCCGAGAAGTCCATAAACCCCTATCATCATAAACTTTTACAATATCCAATACTTCTCTGCAAATATCTTTCAAATGTCTTTTTACAGTCTCTCAATCTCTGTTCAAAACTGTGTATGTAACATTTTCCGTCTCTCTGAATATAGTCTTAATAATACACTCATTACATGGATTTTTTTCAAATGCACTAAATGTTTTCCATCTCTTGCACAGTCTAAAAGATAATGTCACAACAAGTCTCCATGTATAAGAACAAATGCTCTTACCTTTTGAAATGTAACACCCAGAAGTAAGACAACACTGACCAATGGCTCGCACCTGTAAATGGAGCTTCACATTTACTTTACAGCCTTTTGTTGAAAACAAAACCTCAGAATCAATGTTAACACCATCACCTCATCCGGCATTCACCTCTGCTCCCTCACTTTCACTTCCAATGACACGCAGTCATCCTCCTCAGCCCCCACTGCACTAGGACTGGGACTTGTGCTTGTAACAGCTGGAGATACTCATTGCAGTTACCATAATGAGTAGGGGAAGGTCCCCTACGACTTGGCCAAATTTCTTCTAGTAGTATAAATACCACCTTGGACCTCCCTTGAAAAGAGGGTAGTAGCTTTGTGGGACTAACTCGGTTAATTCATGAACAAATAAATACATAAAAAAATAAATAAAAATTACATTTGAACAGAATAAGTGCTTTGCTTTATGTAGACTGGAAGATGGTTCCATACAGGCAGTTTGGGATAGAAAACTCCATGTTCAACATGTTCTATTTATTTTGTAAAAGTGAATGAGATCCGTTGAGTGGGTTGTTTAGGATACCACTGGACTTACAAATTTGTAAAAGGCCTGATAGAATACAGTTTGCTGAAGGTCTACACATTTGGCAGAGGTCACCTCTCAGTACCCTGTATGTTGCTGAGAAGAGGTATAAGGTTTTGAGATGGACTGCATAGTTTTTATGATTCAGGCCTTTGACTTTTTAGACAAAAAGCAATATGGTTGTTCAAGCAGCAATACGTGTTTGGAAGGGTACATGATGAAAGGAGCATTTTCCTCAAAGATCATCCTAATCAGTACTGAGTACAGTGGAATGATTACATTCCTGAATTTGGGCACATTATTTTCAGATACAAGCCATACAATGAAAAAGGACTTGCTTAAAATGGTGGATGTGTGATGAACCAACCACAGTTCACTGTTGGCATAGGTCCCCTGATCTTTAATTACGGGATCAATTTTCAGGTGTGTTTATAGGTATGTACTAGTCTAATGACTACAACGGCCTTTTTTAAACCTAGCCATGCATTCCATATCTCCAGGTTCTGGTACCCTTGAGAAGTGTAAGCAGGGTCTTGAGAGATGAACCATTTATAGGCTGCCTGTATCCATTAGAGACATAAGTGCTAAACCAGGGATGAATTTACTGTTCCCCATCCAATTGTCCAACTTACACTTGAATTGAGTTAGGAGGAACTCTGCTTCACAGTGACGGGCAGCCTGTTCCAGAGAAGAGGTGGTCTCTGGGATATACAGCTGTCTCTCCAGCAGGTGTTATTTATATCACAGTCAGGGTTTAAGTCTTCAGAAAGGGTAATTCTGGTGCTGTTATTTTGCGGATAAGCAGGAGGTCCCAACAGAGTGGGGTCTGACAATGCCTTACATGCCAGGCACAGATCTCCCCTCAACAGCCTGCAGGAGACAGAATACAGGGATAAAGTTTTGAGGTGGGCTGCATAGGTCTTGTTACTTACATCCTGTATTCTTTTAGCAAGGAACCTCTGTGGACGTTCCAGTTATTGGATGTGCTTGGCTTGGTACATACCAAAGGGGACATTGTAGTTAATGATAGGTCTGATGAATGGTGAATACAATAGAGCAATGTCCTCCTTAGACCTAAAGGCTTTACCTCTGTTAATAAGATGCACAACATAGAATGATTTCCAACCTACAGTAGACACGTAATGGTAAAAAGCTAGATTACTGTTTGTGTGTGTCCCTGTGATTATTACCAGGGGTGGATGACTTTCTGAAGTATACCATTATGCACTTCTTGGCATTTAGTTTTAGTCCAGGACACTGACACAAGTTATTTGTCTGTGTTCCATCCCATCCTGGAGAACATTACTGTCAGTGGGGCATTCTATAACTGCTCCTAATGTGCAATCATCTGCAATTTTTTTCAGCCAGAGGCCCTTGACATTGGCCTTGGCTTCAGACAAATAAATGCCAAAAAGGAGTGGCCCCAGGACAAATCCCTGAGGGGACTGCTTATGACTGGCCTCTTTGTAGAGGTGGATGGGAGATAGGAAATTCACCCCGGGGATCATGTCAGTCGCCCTGCTAGACAGGGGTCCAGGGAAGTAAATATTGTGGGAAGAAATAGCTAGGGAATTGTTATGGCTAGGCTCGTACAGGCCCTAGGGCCGATAGCCTGGTACCAACCTATGAACCTATGGACTCCCAAATTCTAACTTCCTGGGACCTGTCTGTGAGCCAGCTGGCTATTCACCAAGTGACATAAAAGTTTATACCTAACCTCTTGAGTTTGGCAAAAATGCCTGAGTGGGGTTGTCAATGTGATAGTTTAAAGGGTAGTTAAAAGGACAGTCATGCTTGCTAAAGGATATGAGTACACACTTCTTGGTAATTAGTTCTGGTCCATGGTTTTGACACCAGTTATTTGGGGCAGGCTTCTTAGAGGAATTAGTATCCACTGGGGGGTTTATAATGCCACCACGTTTGCAGTCGTCTTAACCCTTAACATAAGCTTTAACCTGTGAGAATTAAATGCCAAAGGGGTGGTCCAAGAACCTAACCCTGGAGTACACTGCTAGTGAAGGTATGCTGGAGGAGGTAGAGCCGCACACTCAACCTTCATGGGTTCTATTTGTGAACCAGTCAGATATCTAATAAGTTACATAGAGACTGAGATTTAGTTAGCAGAGTTTATCTATGACACCTGAGTGTGGGATGGTGCAGGATGCATTTTCATGGTCTAGATATGTGGTGTGCACTGTTTCATCCTCTTCCATTGCTTCAGTATCTTTTTCTAAAGACATCAACTAAGTTAAGTAGGCAGACACTGCCCTTGATGAATACAAACTGGGTTGGGTCAAAAGTCTGTAAGTTTCCTATATCCTTATTTATTAATTCCATAACAATTCTTTCCATAGCCTTACAAATGAGGCTGGTCAGTGTTATGGTTCTGTAACTACCCAGGGTCCACTAAAGCCCCACCTTTGTCCAAAGGAATGATAGTTGCTGTCCTCTCTTTCGTCCAGCACAAAGCCTGTTGCGAAACTGATACTGAATAGTTTCTGTAAGGGGTAAGACAAGCCATATTTCATGCTGACTGATATGCAGCTTGCTACATTATCTGATTCCAGAGATGTAGTGTTCTTGTCCTTAGCTGGCACCTTGCCATCTTGTTCTTGGGAGCCTGAGGGTGTAAGTGTGGATATATGATTTTAGACTATTGGAAGGGAGTGTGATGAAATTTAAACTAAAATCATTCATTGGTAGACTGCCTATGTCCTCTGGGTCTGACTATATGATATAATTTTCTATTAAGTCTGCACAGTGCTGGGCACAGTTTTTGATATTTTTTAACATACTAAAAGAAGGCTTTGTGGTGATCCTTTACCTGGGTAGCTATTTTACCTTATATTTAGCTTTAGTTGATATGATCACATTCCAAAGTTCCTTGTTTAGTTTAGCCAAAGCATTTTTTGCATCCTGAGAATTAGACTTATTTTTGTGTGCAATGAGCCGTTTTCTTTTATTATAGAGCCTGCTTATATTTGGTTTCCACTGTAAGAGTTTAGTTTTGAATTTGGTGTTGTATTTACTTCTGGGGGAAAGATGTGTCTATGTAGCTATTTACATGTGCATAGAATTTGGCAATGAATGATTCTACATAAGCAGTAAGGTCATAAAGTTCGACAGTGCTTTTGAATTCAGCCAGGTTATCAGTCAGTTTTGTAGATCAGCCTTCACATAATCTCTGAATATGGAGGTACTGGAAAATACTTCAAGCTTCAGTCCTATGGTGATTGTGATTAGCTTGTGGATTTGACCACAGAAGAAATTACAGTTGGAGGGGAGCAAAGTTGCCTCATACTGGTAAGTACCAAGTCCAGGATTTTATGGACACTGGTTGGGGTTCAGACTAACTGGCTCAGGAAGTTTGCACTGATGAAGTGTAGAGATCTCTGGGCATACATTTTGAGAATATACAAGTCTCCCAGTTTATGGATGGGAGGTTGAAGTCTCTTGTTTGGTTTAATATAGAGGGAGTCCACACTAGCTATGTAGGTGGCATTGGCTGAGTGGGACATAGTTAGCTATGATATGAAACGTGGAGGAGGTTTTTTTTTTTTTTTTTAAGAGTATGGTGACAGCAAGGTTCAATTAGAAACAAAGTCAAGGTCAAAAAGCGTGCTTAAATAAAAACAGAACTATGAATCCGAACAAAACAAGTAACAAAATGTCTGCAGTTCCTGCAAAATGAGCAGCACAAAGCTTTTTGCCTTTGGTAAAAGAAAATAAAAGGCCCACTTTACTGAAAGCCAGTCTCTTTGAATAACAGAGCATTTCTTTTTTTTACATTTCTTAGCTTCCTGCTGATATAGCACAAAGGGTGCTCCTACCTCCAATGTCTTGGGAAAGTACAGCCCAGAATCCTACTTCTGATGCAAAGATATACAAGAAACTCTTCAGTAAAATCATGAGTAATTATTACAGGTTCAGAACAAAAAATTATTTTGACTTAATTAAATGCCTATCTGACTTGAGGGACAACTGTACCTTGACAGGAGATTTCCCTTGTGTAAGGTCTGTCAAAGGACAAGCAATAGTCACAAAATTAGGCACAAACTTTCTGTAGTACACAGAGTCTCCAAGAAAATCATTCACCTGTCTCAGTAGATGGTACAGACCATTTTTTATATCCTATCTTTTCCAGTTGTGGCCTAACCACAACTCTTTCTATTAGGGTTGCCACCCCTCCATTTTTTTTTCTGGACTATCCGGAAATCAAATTGATTCTCTGGTAGTCCAGAAAACACTGTACATACTCCGGTATTCTGTTTCAATAAAGGAAACAGACTATCGGAGTTTGTAAATTGGCTGATTTACTATGCTTTTTTACAGAAAAGCATAGTAAATCAGCCGAAAGCAGGGATTAGGAATGGAAAAAGAGGGCGTTCCCCACCCAATGATGTCACAGTGCCATCATGAAAAGGGCGGAATGTGGGAGGGAGAAAGGGTGGGGTGGGTGTGGATACTGGTGATGCGAGGGATGTGGCCTTACTCCAGTTTTAGCCACAACGAAAGGTGGCGACCCTATTTTCTATAGAATATCCCAAATATTTAGCTTCCACAATACCTAGTTTACTTTTTTTCCATTTAAAGTCAAGCCTGCCTTACTTATAACACAGCCTGCAGTTTAGTTAAGTGAAACTCACAGTCCTCATAATGACTACGCCATCCAGGTATGCCCGAACATACCTGGAGTGTGACTTCATTACTTTATCCAACAACTCTTGAAATGTACCAGAAGCTGCATATAAGGTAAATGGCAATGCTGTGCAAAGAAACAGACTGTCGAGGGTTACAAAAGCTGTTTTTTGCTTCATCTGAGGGGGAAGTGGTATCTGCCAGAGTCCTTTTTTCAAGCCTAATGTCAAGAATCTAGCCTTGCCCAAGTTTTTTTGTCAACACATCACTTCTGGGCATGGAATAGCTAACAAAATTTGAAATTATTTTTAGTTTCTTAGAGTCATTACAGAATCTAATACTTCTGTCAGGTATAGGGACGAATACTGCTGCTGGGATGTGCCACTTACTTTGAGACTCTTAGAACACACCTAATTTATGCTTCTTTAAACTTCTCTTGATAACTGTTGCTGTGACTCTGGTACCCTGTAAGATCCTTCATTCCAGATGCTGTTTCTATGTTATACTGTATCAGCTTACATCTCCCAGGCATTTTTGAAAACACTCCTTTTGTTTCTTTTTTTAACAATTTTACTGAATCATTATTTATGACAAAGGCAACCATACATTTATACAAAAGAAAACAAATATTAACATGATCCAAGTTGCAAATGTTATACACCACATATATTCTTTTTTTAACAAGAAATATCTTTAAGTTATCAAGTATGACATAGGCAATCATATATTTATATAAATGACAATAAATCATAATGACATCATTTTAGTTGTAAACATTATACATCACAAACCATATTAAAAAAGAAGTTATGTATTCACTATAATGTTCCATCTGTGTCGATCATTTTCATTCTTCCTCAGCTGATGGGTCTGAATCCGATCCCTCAGATCAGACTCGGCCATTGCTAAAGCTCGTGTCTACCAAAAACTCTAGAGCTTCTCCCGTACTCACAATGCACCAATCTCAACTACCTCAAATCTTGTTTGCTGACGTTAGTAGAAAGGAATATTCATATTTAGAAGAAGAAGGCTATATCTGGAGCTTAACAGAAAGAACAGAAATGTCCTGTAACCACTCATTCCTCCAAAAGTTTTCAAGGATGGGGGTTGGTGGGAGGGGAGCTGAGGAAGAATAAAAATGGACAACACAGATGGCATGCTATGTTGAGTACATAACTTCTTTATCTGATGTTGTCAATTTTCATTGTATCCTCAACTGATAGGATGGAGTCCCCATTTACCTAAAGTCCAGGGGGGACTCAAGAAAAGATATTCCTGAGCAGCATTGAGCCAAATGATGCTCTACCTTTGGAGACCCGATCCAATTTGTAATGAGTAACAAAGGTATGGGGAGTAGCCGAAGATGCTGCTGTGAATCATCCTCGATGGGCATTCTGGATTGAAACACTGTGGAAGTAGCCATGAATCTAGTTGAATGGGCTCATAGCGGCTGTGGTAGAGCAATGTCCAATTTGTTATAAACAAATGAAATACAGTCGGTTAGCCACCTACATAACGTGACTTTGGCAACTGGTTTTCCCAATCTTACTCCTACGAATGAAACAAATAATTGGTCAGATTTTCTGATGTCTTTTGTTCTATGTAGGTAGAAATGTAACTGTTTGTGGACATCCAATAAATGTAATATGTACTCACCTTTGTTAATAAATTTAGGAAAGAATACTGGCAAATCAATGGATTTATTGATATTGGATTCTGACACCACCGTAGGAAGAAAGGAAGCATTAGTCCACAGTACAACTCTATCCTTGTAAAAAATCAAGTATGGTGGTTTAAAGGACAAGGCTTGAATCTCAGAGGTTAACAGCTACCAGAAAGATCATTTTCCAAGGAAGGTATTTAAGGTCACATGTAGCTGTTGGTTCAAAGAAGGATTTAGTAAGAGCCTGCAGAACCAGACTCAAATCCCATGGAGGAGTAGGATCTCTAAAAGGAGATCTTAGAAGAAAGTGTCCTTCAAAAAGGCTTTGCTTAATTTATGACAGGCGACAGAGTAACCATCAAAACCAATGTGAAAAAGTTTGATATGGCTGCTAATTGAACTTTAATGGCTGATGAACTAGTTCCTTCCTTAAAAAGATGGGACAAAAATTCAAGAATGCTATGTAATAGGGTTCAGTATTACTTAGATGAGCCCAGTTAACAAACCTCTTCCATTTGCTGGAATAGAGCTTTCTGGTAGAAGGCTTATAGGAAAACAAAAAGTATTTGATGAACAGGTAAAGAAAACATGCATTGCCTGGCTATAAATGAAACTGGAAAAGCCAGGCAGTCAGCCTGAGGTTGGTCATGTTTGGATGAATCATGCCTGGAAGTCTGGAGTCAGAGTCAGAATCCAAGGTTGGTAAAGCAAGTGAGGCCAATTGCAGAGGAACCAAATTTGAGGCCAGTAAGGTTCAATGAGGGCAACTTTGCTCTTCAACATGGCAGACAATAACTGATGTATAACATCTGCAAATAAGATTATAATCTGATGTTGTCAATTCTCATTCTGTCCTCATCTGATGGATTTGGAACCAATCCTTTAGATCTGAATCAGTCATTGTAAAAGCTTGTGGCAACCAAAAACTCTCAATCTATTTTGAAGGAATTTCAGAATTAGTGGTATGAGTGTAAAAGCGTAGAGTAGACCAGGGGGGCCAACCATGAAGCAGAGTATCCCTAGGTGATTTCCCCCATGCGAGGATTAGGACAAAGTAGCTGTTGCATTTGTTGTTTAGAGGGTAAGCAAAAAGATCTCAGCAAGGCTGGCCCCACTGACAGAAACTCATTTGCGTGATGTTCTTGTTGAATGACCATTCATGAGGTACAAGAATGCACCTGCTCAATTTGTCTGCTATCACATTGGATTTCAACAAGATTATGCAGTGTTATGAGAAGCTGTTGGATGAGATCGCTCATTGCCACACTCTTGAGAGCTTCTCAACACAAGGGGTAGGATCTGGTTCCTCCTTGTTTGTTGATGTACCAAACTACTGACATGTTGCCTGTTTGAACTGCAATCATTCCCAAAGGGAGAACATCCTGGAAGGCCTGCAATGCTAAAAGCACTGCTCTCATCTCTAGGGGACTGACATACAAGTTGGCCTCTGCAGGGACCAAGTGTCTTCGACAGTTTCCCCCAGAAATGCCCCTCCCACCCCAGCTGGCAAGCGTCCACAGTCACTATGGCCTTGGGATGAGGAGGAAAAAGCAACCAAACTTGCAGAACCTGGTCTGATCGAATCCACCACTTGAGGTCTCTCGCACTTGAAAAGAAATGGGTTGGTAAAGTACTGACCATTGCGTGGCTAGAATCCAATGAAGAATTCTCATGTAAAATCTGGCTAAAGGTACTGTTATTGCCGCTGTCATTGAACCCAGAGCCTGAAGGACCAGTCGGGCTGAAATCTTGGTACTACAGCTTATCTTTCTGGCCTGTGATCTTATGGTCTGAAGTCTTGAGGGTGGTAGTGAAGCTATGGTTGACTGTGTTGAGTACTGCTCCTATGAATTCTAGACTCTGAGTTGGTTCTAGTTGACACTTTTTTGTAGTTTATGATTATCCCCATTAAAGAGCAAGTCTGGAGAACCTGATCCCTTGCCCTTATCAGATGATGCCTGTTCAGAGCAGAAATGAGACAGTTGTCTAAATATGGAAACACCCGGAATCCTTGCAGTCTCAAATGAGCTGATACTACTGCCATACACTTGGTAAACACCCTGGGGACTGTGGTATGTCCAAGAAGTATAACTCTGAACTGGTAATGACTGGCTCCCAGACAGAAACGTAAATACCTTCTGGATAGTCTGTTCATCTTTATATGATAGTACGCATCCTGAAAGTCTATCAAGCACATCCAGCCGTCCTTGTTCAGAAATGGGAGAATGGACTGAACTGTGACCATCTGAAATTTGTTTCATTGAATTGACTTGTTTAAGTTGCTGAGATCCAAAACTGGTCTAAAGTATCCTGTTTTCTTTGGCACTAAAAAGAACCTGGAATCTGGATTCTATCTAGACTGGTGGGACCTCTTGGATGACTCTTTTTTTCTAGCAGCTTTTGAATTTGGACTGCTAGTTGTTCCCTATTCCTGGGAAGTACATCAGGGATTTTTTTTTTCACGTTTGAAGGAGGAAAGAAAAAGGGAATTATATAATCTCTAAAAATAATCCTCTGCACCCAAGTATCTTTTGTTAGGTCTAGCCAGACTCTCTGTTACAGGGACAAATGACCTCCAACTGCCTCCAGAGGTGGGCAATCAGGCCTCCTTTCAGGAGCAGTGGTAGGGTCGGTCAAAGAAAGATTCTCTGGACACCTGGTTTTGCAGGCCACCTCTGCAGCAGGTGCGCTGTCATCCATTAGAGTTCCTCCTCTGCCTCTGGGGAGAACGTCCTCCACATGTGTCCTGGAACTGACCCTGAGACTTCTTGAACCACATCTTTTGTCTACTTTGTTGATTTCTAGAAAAGGATCTTTGAGGGGTCAAAAATGTATGCCTATAGCAGATAGGGTCTTTCCATTCTTTTCACACCTGGATAGTGTGTCCTTCACCTTGGGGTCAAACACAGACATGCTGTGAAAGGGAGTACTGACGAGTAAAGACTTGAACGGCTCCACAAAATCACATAAGCACATCCAGGCATGTCTCCTAATGGAAATGTCTGAACTCGCTGCCCTTGAGGTTCCTTCGACTATATGTGAAATCAACCTCATGGAAGAGTTAGAAATGGATTGCAGAGCAGCCAATTGAAAAGTCAGAGATGACTGAACTTCTTCAGAAAGAGATCCTAAGAGGCTATCTGACAGCTCATTAATCAAATCCCTCGGAAGTCTTGTGAAATGTGCCAAATAATTCAGTGACCTCAAAACGAAGGTTGCTAAAGCATAGACATGCTTCCCGAATCTGTCCATCACCTGAGATTCCCTGTTGGGGGAGTGGAACTATCCTTGGCAAGCTCCTTTTTTGTGGCCACCACTATGAACATGACATCAAAGGGCACCCTTTTTCCCCAAAACAGCTTGTCTACAGGTGGTGCCATAATTTTATCTGGTCTCCAAGGTACAAGCTCAATGGTGTTGAGTTCCTTCCATGCCCGCAGAGAGATCAAATCAATGAGCTCATCAGCAGGTGGTGTCACCCAGGAGGTAGATGGTCAAGTATCAAAAGCCTCCAGGAATAAGGACTCTCTGAATGAGACATCTTCAGGAGATGACTGTGGGGACCCTTCACTTTCACTGAAATCCGCATCTGCTGTGACAGACTCCTCTAGTAAGTCTAGGTCCTTCCTTCTTGAACATCTTCTTCTTAGGGTCCTCCTCACTGGGATGTCCTGGAGAGGTAACAGAAGATGAAATCAAAATCCCTGTGGGGAAGCCTGGGGTCTTGGTACTGGCTGTCCCTGTGGAAAGACTTGGTAAGGGTCTGAGCGCAGAGAAATTAAGGTTGCAGAATCCATCTATTCTGCCAAGGCAGAGAAAACTCTCTTCACAACCTCGAAGACAGATCGCCCTGGAGGAAGGGAAGACCACGGATCCAAAAAGGCCAGCGTTTGCACCGCAGCCTTCCCCTGCTCAAAGGGAAAAAATCCCTGATGTGGAAGCCTAAGCTGAGCTAGCCAATGCCGAGGCTCCAAGGCACACTGACACCTCTGAAAGCTTCAGAGTCAATTGCAAGACCTCAGATCCAATGAGATCTAAGCACTCAGAGAAAGCTTCAGATCAGAGGATAAAGCAATCCTCAGATCCAAGCCAGACGTATCTAGATGGCTAGAATCCAGAGACTTTAAGACAGCTGAAGAAGTCAGAGAAGGAAGTTGTAGTGGGGGTGTAACAGAAAAACAGACCAACTGTCCCAGAGGGGTAGGAGCTAAAGGAACACCCATCTGTCCCTGCACCAGGAGACTCTTCCTCACCACTCTTTTCACATCTTCCTCTGTGAAACGTCTGGAAGAATGAGTGGAAAACACTAAAAGGGGCCTGGGTCGGTCTGGAAATGGGTAAGTTACCCTTGAGGGCAATGGATCCACCGAAGATGGATACAGAGTCCTTGGTAAGATAATAGGGGTTGATGGACCACCAACAGTCGGATCTGACTTGGATTGTGTCAGATCCGAGATGGTTAGATCAGTTAACTTTGGTTTCTTCGGATCTGAAGGAGTCGGATCAGACATTTTCAGCTTCTTCAGATCTGAGGGAGAGATCAGATTTTTATGAGACCTTTTCTTTGAAAATTCCAATGCAGAAGAAAAAGAAGGCTACGAAGACAAGGAGTTACACTGTTTTGTCTTTTATTTATTTTATTTTATTTTACATTTGTTAACCGGGGGTGTCTGATTGAGCCGAAAAGGCCCTTTTTCAGCAGAAGCCCGGGGAGAAAAGCTCCACAAAGAAAAATTACAGACACATTTAGTTATTTAGACATGATCAGTATACACACAAATTACAAGAGACATGTTTTTACTGTGGTATGCGGCACAAACAGTTACAGTGGAGAGAACAATCAAAAAAATATTAATTTTAAAAATAAAGGTAAGTAATAGATTTGTGGTGTACGGCTGAACTTTGGAACGTAGGTAGAATACATACATAGTACACAGGCACAAGTACATACATTGTAGATTAGCCAGTGTTTGTGAGTAAGATTGAAAAACTATTATCAATTGCTCTAGATTTATTATGTATATGTTATCCGCTTTCACTAGCCTGGGGAGCAATCATGGCACTGCCAACTTTACTTGAGATATTGCCTGATGAGGTCTTTAAAGGAGGCTTTGGATGATGTGTTTTGAATGCTAGTAGGGACAGAGTTCCATTCTTTAGCCACCGAACTACAATATAGTGCATCTCCAAAGCTATTGTAGCTGTTGGTGACTTCTAGTAGTAGTTTGCTTGATGATCT
Source organism: Protopterus annectens (assembly GCF_019279795.1). Lineage (NCBI taxonomy): Eukaryota > Metazoa > Chordata > Ceratodontiformes > Protopteridae > Protopterus > Protopterus annectens. Next base: position 862,042,953 of record NC_056725.1, read on the forward strand.
AAGAGGCCTTTTGGCTGAGTGATGTTGTACTAGGTTTTTGAGGGCAGGACACTTACTGGGGAGGTAATAGATAGAATGACAGAGGCAGAGCTGATTGTAGGTTAGGCGGTTGGGCAGTTCAAGCCAGTGGAGCTGTCTCAAAGCAGTACAGTGATGAGTTCTATATGAGAAATTTGCAGCAAAGCGGGCAATTCTGTTATAGCAAGCTTCCATTTTGCTTAGTTCAGTTTTGTTGAGATTAGTCAGAATGGGAGATGCATAGAGTAGGGTGGATAGAAGTTGGGAGCGAGCAATGGCTGATCTTGTGTTGTTGGTAAGAAATGGTTTAATACGGTAGAGTGACCCCAGTTTGGCATGTAGTTTTTTAATAGTTAAGTTCAGATGACTATCAAATTTTAGGTGGGAGTCTATGGTTATTCTCAATAGCTTAGCCTGTGCCACTGGAGCAATTGGAGTAGCATTTGTGGAGTAGCTAGTGAATTGACTGTTAGTGTTTTTGTTAGAACTGGTTATAATCATAAGCTGAGTTTTCTTTGGATTGAGGATAAGTTGGGCTTTGGTAAGGTAGTTTTCAACGTCAGAGAATGCTAGCTGAGTTGTTTGCAGGAGGGTGGGAATGTTTTGTGCAGCACAGATTAAGGTAGTGTCATCTGCATACTGAATTATAGATGCATGCTGTGTGGAGGTGTGGAAGTCATTTGTGAAGACTGTGAATAGTAGTGGTCCTAAGATAGAACCCTGTGGGACTCCTATAGTTATGGGCAGCTGAGGAGAGAGAGAATTTAACCATTTCACAGCTTGGTACCTGTCAGTTAAGTAGCTTTGTAACCAGGTAAGAGTGGAATTAGATAGATGATATTGGTTTAGTTTGTTTAGCAGGATTTGGTGTGAGACTGTGTCAAATGCTTTGGACATATCCAAAAAAAGAGTTGACACTTGCAGGTCTTCATTTTTGAGATGGTTTACTGTGTCTGTGAAGCAGAGGAGAGCTGTAGTGGTACCATAGGTCTGAAACCATGCTGAGTAGGTGACAGGATGTTGCAGTCTAGGAGATAGTTTAGCATATGGGTATGGATGCATTTTTCTAGGATTTTGGCCAGGGGGGAGAGTAAAGCAATGGGTCTGTAGTTATTAAGATCAGTGCAGGTCCCGCCTTTATGTATGGGTGTAACATAGGATATTTTCCAGAATTTGGGCACATAGTTTTCAACAACTGATCTGTTTATGAGAGTGGAGACTGGGATAGCAATAGCATCTGCTGTGAGTTTCAAGAAATAGCTGGGGAGTAGGTCGGCTGCTGTTGATGAGGTTTTTAGTTTGGAGAGCATGCTTTTGATTGAAGTGGTGGAAACTGTTTTGAGGGTAAAGCTTGTATTAGTGTTATTTGTGTTGGGGGGGATAGTGAGGAAGGAACTGTCCTGTGATACTAAGGATAGAATTGAGTTCACAAAGTGGGAGTTGAATTGTGTTTCGATGGGAACTTTAGTGTCAGGGGTGGTTGGTTTGGGGTAGCCTTTTGGGTGGATTTTAGTAGCTGGTTTACATTTTTCCAAAATTTGTGCGGGTTGTGTTGGTATTTAGTTTGTAATGTTGTGTAGTAGGATTTTTTGACCAGCCTAATGCATTTTTTTGCATGGTTGCGCAGTTCTTGGTACTTAGTTAGGCTTTGTGTTTCTTTGTTTTTTTGATAGTAATGCCAGGCAGTTTCTCTGGACTTGAGGATTTGTTTGGTTTCTTTACTGAGCCAGGGGTTTGTAGAGGTTCTAACCTTGATTTTGCGCAATGAAGCGACAGTGTCTAGGTGCTGTAGAAATGTTTTGTTGAAATATGCTACAGCCTGGTCAAGTGGGAGGGTTTTTAGGGGGGGGGTCCAGTCACAGTTACACAATAAAGTGTTGAGGACCTCAGGAGAGAATTTTTTTGTGTTTCTAGTGGATATATAGTTAGTGGTTTTGCATATGCTTGTTCTACTACGTATAAAGTATATTATGTTGTGGTCACTTAAGGTGTCTGGGAGACTGCCTGTGTGAGGGTACAATGTGGGGTTGCTAGTTAGGACCCAGTCAAGGATGGATTCCCTTTTAGATTTTTATCACACCTAGTTGGAATTTGGACTAGCTGCTGGTAGCCATGGAGATTTATTAGATTACTTGGTGGTTCTGATATACAGGTGAACCAATCTAGGTTGAAGTCCCCCAGAATAAGGGTTTCTTGTGAGTATGTGGAAGAACACCAGGATAAGAAGTCTTCAAGGCTAGCAGGTGTATTACCAGGTGGAATATAGATCACAATTGTGGTGATGTCCTTTTTAGGGTGAAGTTGAAGTTGTGAGATAAGTATGTCCCAATTATTGGGGGAGGGGTAGGAGTTTGGTAATTGATGGACAGTTAAGTTGGACTTGTAGAGTAAGGCAGTTCCACCCCCTTTACGAAGTGGTCTGTCTTGTCTAATGATATTGTAGCCGGTAGGGAAAACTTCTGAGTTAGCTATTTTTTATTTAGCCAGGTTTCTGTTAAAGCAACTATGTCTGGGGAGTAGTGTGCTATTGTGGCCTGGAGTTCAGGTATTTTATTTTTGATACTTCTAATATTAATATTTAGCATTAAAAGATGGTTGGTTTTGCTGCTGTTGTTGATTTGCCCAGGGATGAAGAAAGTGGGGGTGTTATGTTCTGACATTTGTGTTGGAGCAGTTTGTGTTGGACAGGATGGATTTGGGCCTGGGTTGGGGTGGATATCCCCACTTATGGTGAGCCTGGAGTTAAAATGGTTATACAGATGTTGGAGTTTGGTGAGGAGTGTGAAAAAGTATTGTGTTTTTTTGGAGTAGGAATTAGAGCATATGTGTTTAGTTCTGAATTGGTCCGTTATGTAGTTCTTGAATAAGTGTGGGCAGATATTATTATAATGTGTGGTGTCTGTGTATGAGAGTGCATAATGCAGTGTTGTGCTACTAAGTTTAGGGAGATTGCTAGAGTGATAACTTGTGGTGTTGTAAAGAATTATGAGAAGACAGACTAGATTTAGTTGTGTGATAGTCATGGTTATAAAGTTTATGTTGTTTCTAGGTGGGGGGGTCTGAATAGGAATTATAAGGTTGCACTATATGTGGATGGGGAAGTAGTGTGGGTGATGCAAAAAATGCCTAGTGGGAATGAGAATGATTGGGAGTATTTTGTGTGGAGCAAGTTGGTGTGGTTTAATGTGATATGACTTGAGGAGCTGTGATTGGTGGAGGTGATGTGAGGGTGAGCTGTGGGTGTGGCTATGATTACTATAAATGTAGTGGTAGTGGGGGTGGGAGGGAATAGAGGGCAGGGGAGCGGAGAGAGCCTGAGCGAGGGCGAACGGAGCGGGGCAGAGCCAGACCCAACCAAGGCAAGAGAAAAAAGTAAGTATTACTTTACAAATCTGAACACTTTTAAAACAAATTCCTGAGGTCTAATGGCTTACCGGCTAGCAGAATGTAATTGCTGAAGAGCACTTGTGTCCTGGTGGGAGACTAGAAATTTAAAGATGGCTCCATGCTCAGCAGGATTCTAATATAGACTTTGTATTGGGGGAGGGAGATAGCACAAGGGGTGTAAACCAGGTGGAATGCAAAGAAACCAGAGAGGAAATCAGTGAAGGCCTCAGAGAGGGTAAGTAATAATTCAAACTACCTGTAAAGTGAAGGAGAGAAGAGACAGCAAAGTTTATTAAGGCTGGGAGTGTGTCTTTACATTGACTTGCTGATTAGTAACCAGTTTGTGCACAGAGTAGGGAGATACATTAGCAATGATAGAGATGCAAACAAACAGGTGATCCTCCAAGTGATACAAACTAAGGCAGAAAGAACTGAGAGGGCTGCTTGATGGTTAATTTAATTTAGTCACAGGGATGTGAATTAAATCTATACTGTCTATTGGACAGTTAGGATTACTGTACTATCGGGTGGGGGGGACACAAGGCTACAACAGTCAGTTTTATTAGCAAGCTGAGAACTACTAAGAAATACTGCTAATGTAATAGCTTCACTCTCATAAAACATACAAGCAGAATTCCTGGGTGGACTGACCCTGCTCTTGAGGCTCAAAATGTATATTCTTGTTTAGTTTGCAGTACTGATTCCTTCTTACACTGTATAGATGGAGTGGTAGCCGCAGACTGCAGATTTGCTTGAGTGTGCTCTGAAGAGAGAGAGAAAAAAAAGAGAGGATGAAGCTAGTAGAAGGAGACAAAGACAGGTTAAAGGAAGTAATGAGGAGATAGGAGGGTGTAAAAGATACAAATCTGAGGATAGTGTGGATAAAGCAGGAGAACAGATGCTACTGCTACATTTATCAGCCAATTATCCTGTGCATACAAAAAAAAGGAAAATGAACACAACAGCACAGCTGAAGCAGTAGCAGATACAACTGTAGTGCTAAATTCAGTAAATACTGTTTCTAACTCCAAAGACTAGGTCAATTAGATAAACATTACAGTTATAACAGCAGTTTTAGTAGCATAGAGACAACATAGCTGCAGTGGTAGTGTCAGTAAAAACACAATTCCTGAATGACAGAATCAACCAGTTAAATAAAGAAATAAGCAGAACAGTAGTCAGGAATCAGAAAAATTAATACTAGTTGTATAAATCCAAATACAGCAAAAAGTAGGTATTACTTTACAAATCTGAACACTTTTAAAACAAATTCCTGAGGTCTAATGGCTTACAGGCTAGCTGAAGAGCATTTGTGTCCTGGTGGGAGACTAGAAATTTAAAGATGGCTCCATGCTCAGCAGGATTCTAATATAGACTTTGTATTGGGGGAGGGAGATAGCACAAGGGGTGTAAACCAGGTGGAATGCAAAGAAACCAGAGAGGCAATCAGTGGAAATCAGTGAAGGCCTCAGAGAGGGTAAGTAATAATTCAAACTACCTGTAAAGCGAAGGAGAGGAGACAGCAAAGTTTATTAAGGTTGGGAGTGTGTCTTTACATTGACTTGCTGATTAGTAACCAGTTTGTGCACAGATTAGAGTAGGGAGATAAATTAGCAATGATAGAGATGCAAATAAACAGGTGATCCTCCAAGTGATACAAACTAAGGCAGAAAGAACTGAGAGGTCTGCTTGATGGTTAATTTAATTTAGTCACAGGGATGCAAATTAAATCTATACTGTCTATTGGACAGTTAGGATTGCTGTACTATCGGGGGGGGGGGGGACACAAGGCTACAACAGTCAGTTTTATTAGCAAGCTGAGAACTACTAAGAAATACTGCTAATGTAATAGCTTCACTCTCATAAAACATACAAGTAGAATGCCTGGATGGACTGACCCTGCTCTTGAGGCTCAAAATGTATATCCTTGTTTAGTTTGTAATACTGATTCCTTCTTACACTGTATAGATGGAGTGGTAGCCGCAGACTGCAGATTTGCTTGAGTGTGCTCCTGCTCTTGAGGCTCAAAATGTATATCCTTGTTTAGTTTGCAATACTGATTCCTTCTTACACTGTATAGATGGAGTGGTAGCCGCAGACTGCAGATTTGCTTGAGTGTGCTCGGCTAGCAGAATGTAATTGCTGAAGAGCACTTGTGTCCTGGTGGGAGACTAGAAATTTAAAGAGGTTTTAGAGGTTTATTTCCGGAATACAGCCTCTATAAAAGATGACTGCAAAAGGCCCTTTAGAATCAATGTGTTTTTACGGTCAACCAAATTCCTCGGGTTGAACCAATGGCAAACAGATCAATTTTCTTGCAAGTGAAGCGGCCCTAAACAGTAGACACAAAGTGTGGGTATCTGAGAAGGGGAAAGTATGCTCATACTTAGTACAGTTTTTAAAGCCTGCCAAGGCTTTATGAGATGTACTGTAACATCAAAGTTAGTCAACAAGGAGAAAATATTCACTACTATTTCTATTACTACTTTTTTTTTAAATTAAACAGAGACAAGGAAAATAAAACGTAGAACAACTACCAATAATGGTATCAGAAAACTACATAAAATGTAGTACTATGGAAAGGATACTAGATATCAAGAGGTATGCAAAGTACAAGAAAGAACAGAAAAAGTACAGTTTTGTACCTACCATAAATGTAGATGTTCGAAGATCCACATTGCTGCAGTCCTTACACTTGGGTATACCGCTGTCCTGGTCAGCCCGAATACCAAAGTATATGGCTGACGTCGGTCATGGCGCATTAAACCGACGCCAGGACGTCAGGGTATAAATGCGCATGACCGACGTCATCTCTTCAGTCTTTTCTTGCCCCAGATGTCAGAAGACCCTAAGCAGGATAAAATCAAAAAACCACCAAACACTAAACGCCCCTGCACCCAAACTATGTACAACTTTTTACAGTATACTAGGGAGAAAACCTATCCACACAACCACCCCTAAACACAGAGGGGAAGGAGGGAGGGTTAATTGGACTGCAGCAATGTGGATCTTCGAACATCTACATTTATGGTAGGTACAAAACTGTACTATGTTCTTCATCTCACATTGCTGCAGTCCTTACACTTGGGTAGATTCCCAAAGCAGAGGTAAGGGAGGATGGTAAATCATAGAGAAGCAGGAGCTGCCAAAATGCCCTGTAAAATAGCAGTGGCAAAACCAGCCCTAGATTTAGAGTAGAGAGGAAGGTGGTAATGCTTAGAGAAAGTATGTACTGAACTCCAAGTAGCTGCCTCCAAAATATCCTTAGTTGCCACCCCCCTTAGAAAGGCTGTAGAAGTGGCAGTAGCCCTAGTGGAATGAGGTCTAATCCCTGTTGGAATCTCCTTGCCATGATGGGAATAACAAAAAGCAATGCAAAACCCAATCCACTTGGAAATAGTTTGTTTTGACACAGGCTTGCCCTGAGAACACAAAGCAAAAGAAACAAACAACTGCTGGGATTGTCTGAAATCCTTAGTCCTGTTTAAGTAATAGCGTAATTGCCTGTGCACATCTAAAGTATGCAAAATCTTTTCCCCCTTGTTCTGGGGATCTGCATAAAAGGTGGGTAAATGAATAGTTTGGTTTAAGGACACACTTGAAACCACCTTAGGCATAAAGGAAGGGTTAGTACGTAAGGATACCCTATCCTTATGGAAAATCAAGAAAGGCTCAACCGCCATGAGGGCCTGCAATTCAGAAACCCTTCTTGCAGAGGTAATGGCCAACAAAAAAGCAGTCTTCCATGACAAATATTTCAACTCAGCAGTAGCTGCAGGCTCAAAAGGTTGTAGAGTGAGTTTCTCCAACACAAAATTGAGATCCCAAGCAGGAGTAGGAGCTCTTCGTGGGGGTCTTATATTCTTTGCCCCTCTAAGAAATTGCTTGAACAAAGGATGAGAAAACAATGGTGGGTCACAGTCATAGTGAGCTGAAATTGCTGCAGCATGAATCTTAATGGAAGAGAAAGACAAACCTTTGTCCAATAACTCAGTAAGATATTGAAGAGCCACACTTAAATTAGGCTCAGAAACATCCAAATCCTTTGCTGCACTCCAAAATAAAAATCTCTTCCACTTTTCTGCGTACACTTTTCTTGTACTAGGTCTTCTGGCTTCCATAATCACATTCAAAACTTGTTGAGGAAGTTGAGGCCTGCTGTGGTTTAAAACAGAATATGCCAGGCTGTTAGATGAAGAGAGTGAAGCTTGACATTGAGTAGATGACCGTCCTGCTGAGACAACAGATGTGGAATCAAAGGTAAAGGCCATGGAGGCTTCCTTACCAGACTTCTCAGTAAGGGGTACCAGTGTTGCCGAGGCCAATCTGGAGCTATTAATATCATCCTTGGTTTGTCCTGTCTGACCTTCAGAAGTACCTTTGGGAGGAGAGGCAGAGGTGGAAAGGCATACACATGAAGATTTTTCCAACTGAAAGAAAGAGAATCCACTTTCCAAGCTGCGTGATGAATCCTTTTTGTGCAATACTTTGGCAGCTGGTGGTTTAGGGGAGAAGCGAACAGATCTATGTCTGGAGTTCCCCATGACACTGTCAATTGCTGAAATACATGAAGATCCAGTTGCCACTCGTGGGGATCCATGATTTGCCTGCTTAACACATCTGCTAAAGAGTTCTGTACTCCTGGCAGAAACCTTGCTTGAAGATTTAGTTGTAAACTGAGAGCAGTGTCCCACAAAATCATTGCTTGTCTGCATAGAGGGTAAGAATGTGTTCCCCCTTGTTTGTTGATGTACCACATGACTGTTGTGTTGTCTGTAAGGATCAGCAGCTGTCCTGGGAGAAGTAAATCCTTGAAAGCCATTAATGCAAACTGGACTGCCAACATTTCCTTCAAGTTTATATGTAGATGCTGCAGTCTGATAGGCCATTTGTCCTGTATCCATTTCCCCTCGAGATGAGCTCCCCAAGCTTTGTCCGAGGCATCTGTTGTTAGAATCTGACTGGCCTCTGGTCGGGTCACAGAAAGTCCCTTGTTTAGGTGACATTGCTGAGCCCACCACAAAAATTCCTTTTGGATGCAAGGTATTATTTGAATGACAGTGTCCAGATCCTGGCAGTGCTGTGTCCATAGATTTTGAGATACCATTGTAGCTTCCTCATATGCAGTTTGGCATTGGGAAGCACCAGAATACAAGATGCCATGAACCCTAAGGCTTGAAGGACTGTCCTTGCAGTCAGCCCGGACTGATGTGATAGTTGTTGGAAGTAAAGTGTGAGGCTCTTTTGTTTGTCCGGGGTCAAAAAGGCCATCTGGGTTGCTGTATTCAGTCTCACACCCAGAAAGCACATGTCTTGTGAGGGTACTAGACTGGACTTTGTTTCGTTCACAGAATACCCCAGGCATCTTAGCACTGCTATCACATATTTCAAGTGCTGTAGAAGCTCGTCCTTCCCTTGAGCCAGAATAAGGCAATCGTCCAAATAAGGGTAAATCTGTATTCCTCTCAATCTGAAGAAAGCTATCACTGGGGCTAGAACTTTTGTGAATACTCTGGGCGCAGTAGATAAGCCAAAGGGCAATGCAGAGAACTGATAATGAGAATCTCCAGCTCGAAAACGCAGATACTTCCTGCAACTTGGTGTGATAGGTACATGTAGATATGCCTCTTTGAGATCCAAAGTTACCATCCAGTGATCCTTGCCCAGCAGAGGTAAAAGCTGTTGTAATGTCAGCATCTTGAACTTGGGGATATCCAGGAAGGTATTGAGGATAGATAAATCCAGAATTGGTCTCCACGTGTTCCCCTTTTTTGGTACTAGGAATAGGCGAGAATAAAAACCTAGGCCCCTTTCTGCCATAGGCACCGGTTGTATGGCCCCCATCCGGAGTAGCAGAGAAATTTGCCTGTAAGCTTCTAGTCTGTGTTGAGGAGGAATGTCTGGCATGCCTTTGAAAGGGGGCAGAGTATGGAAATAAAACCTGTAACCGTGGTGAATGATATCCAATACCCATCTGTCTTGGGTAATTAAACTCCAGTTTTCCTTGAAAAATGCCAGTCTTCCTCCCAAAGGTGCTGCCAGACCGGAAGGTTCTGGCAGTTGAAAAGGTAGGTCATTGGGTTTGTCTACGAAAGGGCTGACCCCTGCCCTCACCAGAAGACTGTGCAGGTGAACCCCCTATTCTAGATCTGAAAGAGCTCTGAGCTCTGCCCCTACCACGTCTAGGCCTAGCCCTAGCCTGGGAGTCATAAGAAGGATATGTCCACCCCTTGGTTGGCCAATTTCTACTAAACTTTGGAGGCTGAACCTGTAAAAAATCTTTAACAGTGTGCATAGACTTAGCTTTGTCTTCCATTTTCTTTAAAACTGCTTCAACAGGAGAACCAAACAACACATCAGATTGTAAAGGAGCATCCAAGATCCTTGCCTTAACATGTTCAGCTAAATTCTGATCCCTTAGCCAGGCGTGCCTGCGTATTACAGTACCGGTGGCAGCCACCCTTGAAGTGGCCTGCACAGCATCAAAACCACATTGCAAGGAATGCTTTCCCACCTGTTCAGAAACATGCACTAGATCTTGTAACTCCTTACATTCAATACCTTCTGCCAGAGCATCCACCTTAGACTTTAATTGTGAAAGAAGATAGTTTTGGTATCTAAGCATGTGGAATTGACAATTCAAAGCCCGCATGGCTAAAGTGGAAGAAGTATAAACTTTCTTTCCCCATCTGTCCAAGGCCCTTGCCTCTTTATCCGCAGGGACCGGGTTTTTAACAACAGAAGCCTTAACCCCCTTAGGTCCCTGGGAAACAACCTCTGGGTCCGCCCTAGGGTTCTTGAAAAGATACTTATGAGCTTCAGGCACCCTATAATACCTGTCCGGCTTAATAGGAGCGGGAGGCAAAGAATCAGGATTAAGAGAAGCCTCTGTAACAACATCTTCCACCACAGAAAGAACAGGAGGTATAGCTAAAGGCCTATGCTGGGGCAAAAACAAAAATTCCCTAAGTCTCTTCCTGGAATCAGAGTAATCCTGGCCTTCCCATTTAAAATGCTCCCTCATGGAATGTAAAGTCTCTGAGAATGAAAACTCCTCAGGAGGAGAAGCAGAAGGAGTAGTATCATCCACCTCAGAATCAGAGTATGGTGAAAACTCCTGTACATCTTCAGCCAAGACTCGGAAGTATCAGAATCCTGTTCTAAATCCCCAATTTCAGGTTCCCCCCTAGGCCTCTTATCAGGAGGGGGCATAGAACCCCTAATCATAGAAATTAAATCTTCTGCCATCCTAAGCATATGTCTCTTGTGTACAGGGCCTGCAGTACTAGGAGTGCCAGCTAAACCTGGCCTACCTCTGGGAGAAGCCTTGGGAACAGTAGGGGAAGGCCTAGCTACCTTAGGCAGAGAGGGGAGGACTGCTACCTGAGAGGCCCCTTCAGCCTGGCCTACCTCCTGAGAGGACACATCTTGCAATAGTAAAGTCTCTCCCTGGGACTGTAAAGAAATTTCTGTCTGAACCTCCGGTTCTACCGAACCTTCTAAAGAACCGACGTCGGGGACGGCCGGTTCCTCTAACCTAGGCCTAGTCCCTTTGTCCTTGCGCTTTTTCGAAGAAGCGGGCGCCGGAGCATCCGACGGCATTTTGTAGTTGCACCGCTTCCCGAAGACTAACCTGGCACAATCTAATCTCCTCTTAATAGTACGTTTGTTAAACCTAGCACAAGAGGGACACCCAACAACGTCGTGCTCAGGCCCTAAACAAGGTATACACAAGTTATGGTAATCCCTATGTGGTATCTGTTTCCCACAAGAAATACAGTTATTAACTTTTTCTGACATCCGGTAAAATTCTGAGGCAAGAAAAAACAAAAATATTCCCCAACGGGGTACTTAGCCAACTTTGATTCGGTCTGAAACTCCTATTTCGGAAAATCTCAGGACGCCAACCTGCACTCGCAACGTTGCTTCTGCATCGGACCAAGTGGCAAAAAAGACTGGAGAGATGACGTCGGTCATGCGCATTTATACCCTGACGTCCTGGCGTCGGTTTAATGCGCCATGACCGACGTCAGCCATATACTTTGGTATTCGGGCCGACCAGGACAGCGGTATACCCAAGTGTAAGGACTGCAGCAATGTGAGATGAAGAACATCATGAGAATTAGAACAACAAGCATAAATAAGTGTGCAACAGGTAAGGGGAATACTTAATCTAAATACAGAAAGAGAATTAAGGTAATAAACCAAGTTTTCACAAACGTAGTATCTCAATATCACTTAAGTGTGCTGGAAATCACTTCTTTCGCTAAAAGTGGCAAACAAGATCTGAGGTAATTAGGGTTGGTGCATTGTGGGTATGGGAGAAGCTCGGGAGTTTTTGGTTGCCACAAGCTTTATCAACTACCGATTCGGATCTGAGGGATTGGATCCACATCCATCAGTTGAGGACAGAATGACAATTGACATGATCAGATCACAATTTTATTTGCAAACATTATACATCACTTATAGTCTATCCAGTCATTATCATTCAAACATCACAGATAATTTCAATCATGCCTTCTTTTAAACCTCGGTCCTCCTCTGTAAATATCGTTCCCACAATTTCCATTTTTTTTCAATGTAGTTTGCTCCTACCTTTTTCTAAAGATCCCAGTTCTACTTGTTTTATCTCTGTTACTATATTCACTACTTCTAATAAAGTTGGTTTAGACTTTGATTCTCATTTTCTAGTAAATGCTTTTTCAGTAGCCACCATAATTATACCTTACTATGTCTAGGCAATTCCAATTCTGTATCACAGCGTTTCCTTAGTTACACCAGTTTGCTCATCCAGTATCTCTGACAGAACAGTTTGCAAGAAATCTATGAAATCTGCCAACTCATTACACTCCCAGAAAAAATGTACTTAATTATTTCTTTCTTCCCCATGAAACCTCTAAAATTTGCTGCCTAGCTGAGGAAAAAGTATTTGGAGTCTTACATGGGGTATAAAAATACCTATGTAAACACTTCCAAGCAAAGATCCCTAACATTCTAGACTTTGTTGCATACTTGGAGACATACATATGTCCCCCATTATTTCTTCGTGAATTGCATATCCAGTCTCTGTTCCCAATCCATTCTAACCTCCTCTAATTGAATCTTATAGTTAGCATGCAATACTTTATATGCTCTACTAATTATTCCTTTTTAACGGCAGCTTCTGTTATAGACTGTGTTATAGATACTACTAAAAACTACCACTGCTGGCCTTTCACTTAGGATCCCCCTATTTCGTTCTATAAAATAATATCATCTTCAAATAGAGCCAGCTTTAATTGACTACCATACCGATTACATCTTTGAATTTCCGAGTCTCTTATTTTCTTTGCCAATGGTTCTAAATATGGTGCAAACAACAAAGGGGAAAGAGAACTCCCCTGCCTGGTTCCTCTTCTCAAACAGAAATTATTTGAAAGTAACCCACACACTTTAATTTTCACCTCCAGTCCCTCATATATTCTCCTAATTAACCATATATCTTTTTAGGGAATGCAAATGCTTCCACTGTCCTGCTCATAAAGTCCCAGCTTTCTCTGTCAAATGCTTTCTCAGCCTCAAGATCCACCAACTACAGTGGCATTTTCTTACAGTCAGCTTCCCTCTGTATCATCAATGTTCTGTTAATGTTATCAAATTTTTGCCTGCTCTCCACAAAATCACACCATATCTATTATCCATATCGATTCATTTTGGCATCACCTTTACCATTCCTTTAGCCATTATAGATATAAACACTTAATAATCAAGGTTCAAGATTGAAATGGGCCTGGATGAAGCTGAATCTGATGGGTCTTTATCCGCATTAGGTATTACAGCTACCACCACTTTCTTCCAGGATGTTGGTGCTTCTCTTTCCCTTAAAATATTGTTAAACAAAACCTTCAAGATCTTTACCAGTTTTTTTCCCTCCTAGCTTCCAAACTTCCACAAGAACACCATCTATTCCTGGAGATGTTCCTGTGGACTGGTTATACATCACAATTTTTATCTCATCTATTCCTATCCTGTTAGTAATTGAGCCTCATCTACCTCTAACCTTGGCATATTTAATTCTTCCATACATATTTTCATTTGTATATTTTCTTGATGCCCATATTTCTCTGCTTTACACTGACTTTTATAAAATTTCTGAAATATTTCTAGTACCTCAACAGGATCTCTTGTTATCTTCCTTGCTATAGGCTCCCTAAGCTTGGTGACAACCCTTTCTAACTTTTGTTGCCTGAGTCAGTGAGCTAAAAGTTTTGATAATAATGCCAGAGCACAAATAAAAAAAAAAACAGTTGCTTAACAGCAATCTTTCTTAACTCGTGCATATTATCAATGCAATCCTTTATTTCCTGCATAGCATTCTCAATTGCTCCTCTTCTTGTTTTGTGAGATTTCCCCTATTCTGGAATACTTAACATCTGCCAGTCCCTCTGAATAATTCTGGTTACTCCCTCTGAATAATTCCGGTTACTTCTTAACCCTATCACCCTTTCTTTTATTTCCACCCTATTTTTAAACTCCACTTTAATTTTATCCCACACCCCCAGCTATATTTTCAGAAGAAATGTCTAGCTTCTCTGATAACTCCTGAATTACTTCCACTACCCATTCCTTAAATTCCTTCTTTTCAACAGATAGGTGGGAAAGAGCAAATGTCTCATTTTTATTTCATTACTCTGCTTTTTTATTTTAGTTATTATTGGCACATGATCTGAAATAGTTATTGGATGCATATTAAAACCTTGTATTAAATGCACATGTTCCTGTGAAAGTTCTATCTAGCCAAGCCCAGTTTTTGTTTTCATGGGGAATAATGTGTAAATTTAATCCGAATTTCTATAACACTGAATTGATCTCTTCCATGCCAAATATTTTCAAAAATTTCAAGAATCTACACTCCTTTGCTATATTTTTCCTTTTGGGCATCCAGGACACATCTTCACTGCTGAAAAACAAATTCCGGTCCCCACCTACAAGGAATATTCCCTCCTGAAAACTTGTTCCTCCCAGAATTTTCTTAAGCTCCATTACAGGAGTTTTAGGTGGAATATAAATACATGCCAGTGGTCCCTTAGTACTACAAATTTACCATTATTTTTTATTGTCTTCTACTACTACTATTGGAGCCCCTCTTGCAATTAATATAAGTACTCATCTTTTCCTTTGTCCCAGGTATTCTGCTGAATAAGTCCTGAAAAAACTTTATCAAATTCACACCTTCAGTTCTTTCCAAATATGTCTCCTGCAGCATAGCTATTTACATTCTACGTTTTGTATTACAGTTCACTCTGTTTTTGCATACATCTCTGAGACCATCAACATTTAAAGATAGTATAGAAAGTGTCATTATATTACAAATAAAAGGTGGAAATAACTTTTTAACAGCTTTTTTAAGTATCATGTTCCAGCTTTTGTGTTATATGCACACACTAATGTTTGGCAGGTTGATCTTTTATACAGTTGTTTACTGCCACATCCACTTGAGCCTACAGAGGATATAAAAAATGTACACACCCCTATTCAAATGCCATTTTTTTGTGATATAAAAAAAACGAGACCACAGTAAATCATTTTAAAACTTTTCCCACCTTTAATGTGACCTATAACATGTACAATTCAATTGAAAAACAAACAAATCTGTTAGGGGTAAAATATAAAAAAAATAAAAAATGTACAATAAGCTGGTTGCATAAATGTGCACACCCTTAAACTAATACTTTGTTGAAGCACCTTTTGCCTTAAACTTAGCATTCGGTCTTCTTGGGTACACACCTGCCAACAATTAAAGAGACTCTGATTAACCTCAAATAAAGTTCAGCTGTCCTAGTAGGATTTTCCTGACATTTACTCAGGTTGCCTGCTACAGTAAAAGCCATGGTTCGCAGAGAGCTTACAAAGCATCAAAGGGATCTCATTGTTGAAAGGTATCAGTCAGGAGAAGGGTACAAAAAATTTCCACAGCATTGGATATACCATTGAACACAGTGAAGACAGTCATCAAAAAATGCAGAAAATACGGGACAACAGTGACGTTGCAAAGAACTGAACGTCCCTCCAAAATTGATGAAAAGACAAGACGAAAACTGGTCAGGGAGGCTGCCAAGAGACCTACAGCAACATTGAAGGAGCTGCAGGAATTTCTGACAAATACTGGTTGTGTACTGTATGTGATTATCTCCCACATTCTCCATATGTCTCGTCTATGGGGTAAGGTTGCAAGAAAGAAGCATTTTCTTACATAGAAAAACATCCAGGCCCAGCTAAAATTTGCAAAATAATACATCAAGTCTCCCAAAAGCATGTGGGAAAATGTGTTATGATCTGATGAGACCAAGGTTGAACTTTTGTATACATATCACGTTGTCGAACAGTAACAAGTTCGAGCGCCATATTGTCAAACCCATATGTTCGAAATTTTAGAAGTTCGAATGTTTCAATGGGGATTTCTGTTCAGTGCAGAAAGGGAAGATTTCCCTTTACTGCACTGTAGTGCGATCTCGGAGTTGGTATATTTAAAGAGTGGGGGGTGTGGGGGGGGTGCAAGCCCCCCCCCCCGCTTACAACAGCCAGGTAGTTTTTTTTTTGACGTTTTCGAACTTTTGAACGTTCAACCATATGGCGTTTGGACTTTTGAAAGTTCGACAACGTAATATGAACCCAAACCTTTTGTCCACAATTCCAAAAGGTACATCTGGCGCAAAATCAACACTTTGCATCACCAAAAGAACACCATCCCCACGTTGAAGCATGGTGGTGGCAGTGTCATGCTTTGGGGTTGCTTTTCTTCAGCTTGAATTGGGGCTTTAGTCAAGGTAGAGGGAATTATTAAGTTTCAAATACCAGTGACTTTTGACCCAAAACCTTCAAGCGTCTGCTAGAAAGCTGATGATGAAGAGGAATTTCACCTTTCAACACAACAATTAACCCAAGCATACATCCAAATTAACAAAAGAATGGCTTCACCAGAAGAAAATTAAAGTTTTGAAATGGCCCAGCCAGAATCCAGACCTAAATCCAATAGAAAATCTGGGGGCGACTTGAACAGGGCTGTGCACAAGAGATGCCCTTGCAATCTGACAGATTTGAAGCACTTTTGCATGGAAGAGTGGGCAAATATTGCCAAGTCAAGATGTGCCATGCTGATAGACTCCTACCCAAGAAGACTGAATGCTGTAATTAAATCAAAAGGTGCTTCAACAAAGTATTAGTTTAAGGGTATGCACACTTATGCAACCAGCTTATTGTATGTTTTTTACTTTTTATATTTTTCCCCCTAACATATTTGTTTGTTTTCAATTGCATTGTACAGGTTATAGGTCACATTAAAGGTGGGGAAAGTTTTGAAATGATTTATTGTGGTCTCATTTTTTATATCACAAAAACATGGCATTTTAACAGGGGTGTGTACAGTTTTTAAATCCACTATATGTCACACCTTACAAAACCTTCTGTTTTACTGAAAGCCCTCAAAAAATACATTCCTGATATAGTCCTAAAACCTATTTACTTATTACTAACACACAAACATATGTACCTCTTCAAATATTGAAGTTTTACCCATCTAATATGAACAATTGTCTCAAACTGACAGCCACACTCACAGACGTGGGCTAACCTAAAAGGAAGGATATCCATGCTAAGACGCAGGGCACAAATCTGTGCTTCCACTAAGTGCTGTCTGATTTTTTTCTTATCTTTATTGCTCTCCCAAAATGGGAAAACACTTGAATGCTTTCAGAAAACATTACTGCCTTGCCACTGAAAGAAATTAGTATTCTGTTTGTATTGCTTTTTATCACATTGCCATAATGGAGACATAAGAACAAATACAGGGGTCCTTCTACAAGCATTTATTTAGTTGCTAGAGAAAAGCTTTATTATATTTAATGTTCTTTTTAATTTATTTGCTTTCTCTTAAAACTTGTTACTATATTGAAGCCAAGGGCCATAATCTAGAAATTCCCTATGCAAGAATGAGAAAAAGCATATCGAGTTTCCTTGTATCCTACTCTTTTGAACAGATTTTACTTTTTTTTTTTTTACATTGCAGTTGTTGTTTGTCTTTTCGGCTTTTCATGGTTAAGGGTCGCCACAGTGGAACTCCGGTCCGCTAATGATTGGCAGTCAATTTTTAGGGTGCCGAGTTGCCAGCGAAGGCTTCAGAATTAATCAAGGCAGGCATACAGAACCCAACAAGCAAGTAACATTTTTGCTTGATGCTGCTAAGAGGGAGTAAAGGTTAACTTGGGTGACTGCTCATCCTTTACTGGAACTAAAGAATGGCTGAAAGATAAACTGAACATTCCAAGTAATGAAGACACTGACCAGTGTATCCCTAGTGTGCATGCTTTTTTTTTTTTTTTTTTTACAATTGCAGGGCCCTTAATCTGGACATATTTCAATTCCACACAATGCAAAACCATAAGGAATACACACTCCACTCTCCCCCATTCATCATTTGCTTGCTAGTTAACTAGTAAACAAATCAGTCTTCTCAGACCCTTATAACCGACCACAATGGGTAAATGTAATATATACAAAAAGCTTAGAGAATCCAAACAACTCACCACCATGTCTTTAAGATGGGGAAAGAAATTATAACACCTGCAAAAAATAAATAAATAAACGGACAAGGATAGAATATGCAGGACTCCAGAATGACTGGAATTCAGGACTGAGTTCTGGACTCTGACGTTTTTAGGCAAACATTTTGAGTACTGGATTAGCATGCTGACCTATCATACTCTGATAAAATCTGTAGCTTCTGCTATTTTCAAAGAGGTGTTAAGCAGCAACTTTATTTGGCAGGTTTTAATTCAGTTAAAAAGCGCAGCTCAGATACTTAAGGAGCCTACTTGCAGTGGTACTGTATGTTCAGCCACCACGCAACACACTTGATTAATTTGCATAGCCACTCATAAAGAACACTCACCTAAAGTTCATTCATACAATGTTAGCATATGCAGCCATTTACCCCACACCACCGAAAAAAGTACAGTTTTGTACCTACCATAAATGTAGATGTTCGAAGATCCACATTGCTGCAGTCCTTACACTTGGGGTAGTCCTTAGGGTGCCGAGTTGCCAGCCTGAAGCCCAACCTTCAGCGAAGGCACGTCCATTCACACACATCTTTCGGAGGCCACTCGACCGCAGGGAGGACATGCAGACTCCACACAGAAGGCACTCCAGCCCAGAATCTAACAGGAGAACCTCTTGCTGTAAGGCAACAACGTTACTGCTGTACCACCGTGGCTTCCTATATTTTTTTTAAAATGTAACAGGGAGAAAGGGAAAAAAACAGAGGCACCTATTTACTTTAGTACCCCTATTACACTTGAGAAAACTTTACTTTATAGCATACTTCATAGCATGCAGATTATCTTTTGCACTACAAAGGTATTAAGAACAAAACTTTGGTTTGCTTACAGTTAACTCTTTCCTTCCGCTTCCCCTCTAAGTGTTCCTCCAAGTGTTAATAACATGAAGTACAGCATATGTTTTAGAATCCCCTACAGTTTTAACAAGCCAAAAAAGCCCATTATTTCCAGGTTTTCTTGTTTTGTCGTTTCACAAATATAGTAAACTGAAATAGGCACAAAAAAAAAAGGAAACTGGAGCCAGATACTATGAAATTTAGCGATTTTGTTCTCTCTTTATTCTTCCAACACACTAACATCTTCTGCAGATTAGTCTTGATTAAAACATGTATTCAACAATCAATACACACAAAATTATAATAGTAAAACCTATATATATATATATATATAATGTTCGTAGATTTTACTATTATAATTTTGAGTTGAAATGTATCCAGATGAAAAATTCAAAATACAGATGTTCGAATTTTCATCTGGTTGAATATCTCAATGTTCGAAAGTTTATATTAGTGAATGTACTGTGCATTCCCTAATATAAATTCATAGAACTGTACAGAGATCGTGGTACAGTGCGATTAGGAAATTCATCCCTTTCCTCATTGTAGTGCGATCTCAGAGTCTGAATATATAGTTAGCAGGGGGTGTGGGGGGGTGCAGCCCCCACAGGGGTGAGGGGTGCTGCCCCCCTGTGCAAAAACGTGATGTTAGGTATTGGAGTTTTCTTTACGTGAGCTCCTATATCGACATCGCGTGATGTGTTCGGAAACCATGTTGAATCTGCTGAATTCGTTCAGCTGATTTGACATTCTGATTGTGCTGTATTTTGACTTTCGAGGTTTGCTTTCGATATGTTGAATGGAAATTATTTTTGCTGCTACCATATATTGATAGTAAAACTATATACATATATATATATATATATATATATATATATATATATATATATATATATATATATACACATATATACACATACATACACACACACACACACACACAACACACACAACACACACAACACACACACACACACACACACACATATACACATGTGCTCTATAGCCAGCAAATGAGGAACAAGAGCTTCAGAATTAATCAAGGCAGGCACACAGAACCCAACAAGCAAGTAACATTTTTGCTTGATGCTGCTAAGAGGGAGTAAAGGTTAACTTGGGTGACTGCTCATCCTTTACTGGAACTAAAGAATGGCTGAAAGATAAACTGAACATTCCAAGTAATGAAGACACTTGACCAGTGTATCCCTAGTGTGCATGCTTTTTTTTTTTTTTTTTTTTACAATCTGGACATATTTCAATTCCACACAATGCAAAACCATAAGGAATAATAACACTACCCACTTCCTCCCCCATTCATCATTTGCTTGCTAGTTAACTAGTAAGCAAATCAGTCTTCTCAGACCCTTTTAACCATAAACTTGACCACAACGGGTAAATGTAATATATACAAAAAGCTTAGAGAATCCAAACAACTGACCACCATATGTCTTTAAGATGGGGAAAGAAATTATAACACCTGCAAAAAATAAATAAATAAACGGACAAGGATAGAATATGCAGGACTCCAGAATGACTGGAATTCAGGACTGAGTTCTGGACTCTGACGTTTTAGGCGGCAACAAACATTTTGAGTACTGGATTAGCATATATGTGCTGACCTATCATACTTGGATAAAATCTCTTCCGTAGCTTCTGCTATTTTCAAAGAGGTGTTAAGCAGCAACTTTATTTGGCAGGTTTTAATTCAAGCAAAAAGCGCAGGCCCAGATACTTAAGGGAGCCTACTTGCAGTGGTATTGTATGTTCAGCCACCACGCAACACACTTGATTAATTTGCATAGCCACTCATAAAGAACACTCACCTAAAGTTCATTCATACAATGTTAGCATATGCAGCCATTTACCCCACACCACCCAAAAACAGGTACCTTCTGTTCGTTCACTGTCATTCTCACATAATACACTTCCACTCTTTCATTTCCTCATACATTAAGCAAGGTAATATTACGGTAGCAACTAAATCCAACAGGTAAATGTGCTGTTTCATCTTCACAGCACATATGAATGACATCATCGATTTTTAAACTTTATCTACGCTCTTAACCTGTAACTTTAGTATGCAGTATGCAGTTACTCCCTTATCCATGATAATAGCTTATACTGCTTTCTGGAATGAGGTTTTATATTTCTTTGATGCTTACATAGGTGCTGCAGGAAGGAAACTAAACTTGTGAACTTGTAAATGTTCGGTCCCAGTTCTAATACCAGACCTGCTCTCTTGTACCTTTGTAATGTGCATTTTGTTCTAAGTGGAGGAAGCAATGTCTGTATGTTCACTGACAGAATTCCTCCTTCGTAATCCACACAGCCACTTTTTTTTTTTTTTAAATCAGTCATTCCAAGGGGATCTAGTATCTGTCTCTGCCTGGGATGACATTGTTGATGGGCCTCATTGCTTTGCAAGAGATGGCCTCCACCTGTCACCACTGGAATTTCAGATCCAGGCCAGGGCTCTCGCCTCCCTCACTGTGCCTTTTTTAGACAAGGTCCCCCTAATGTGCATTTTGTTCTAAGTGGAGGAAGCAACGTCTGTATGTTTACTGACAGAATTCCTCCTTCGTAATCCCCACAGCCGCTTTTTTTTTTTTTTTTTTTTAATCAGTCATTCCAAGGGGATCTAGTATCTGTCTGCCTGGGATGACATGTGGTTGGACAGGCCTCATTGCTTTGCAAGAGATGGCCTCACCTGTCATCCTGAAATTTCAGATGCAAGCTGCCTCACCCTCATTGTGCATTTTAGACAAGGTCCCAAGGACAAATCTTCCAACATAAAAAGAACTGTTAAAAGCAAACTGAAGGTCATGCTAAACATTAGAGCCTTTAACCTGAAAATGCACTCACTGGAGGCTGTCCTTGTACTGGAAGATGCCGACAGGTTCTGTGCGGTCAGCGGAAACTTGGTTCAGGGCTGCGAAGAGCACCCCTGCCTTACCAGACTATACCTTATTCCACACATTCTGACCCCAAAATGAGGTCGGAAGACTAAAGGTGGTGGTGTTTCTATCTTCATTAAAGACAGGCACACCTCTAGACTGGCTTGCCAACAAGATGCAGTGGAACTACTTCAGGTACAACTGACATTTGGCAAGACACCCATCCAAGTTATAACCAGCTAGAGACCCCCTTCATGACTCAAAACATCCACTCCTCTTACCTGGATCTATTTGACTCCATCAAGGTAACTGCCCAACACCCTGATCTTTGGTGACTTCAACTACCACACCACAGACTGGTGAACTATTCCTGCACTAATGCACCTACCAACGATTCCTTGTATATTCTGATTCCCCAAAAATTTTCCCTTTGGGGGGTTTTTTTTTGGTAACTCCAAAATTTTTTTAAAAAAAAAATTCCCTTTCTTTTCCATTTAAATCCCTTGCCGAACCACTTTCCCCTTTTGGAAAAACAAAAAGGCCCTTTTTTTTTTTTTGGGGCCTTCTGGCCTCCAAAATAACATTCAAAACTTGTTGTGGAAGCTGAGACCCTCCAGGGTTTAAAACAGAATACGCCAGGCTGTCAGGTGAAGAGAGTGGAGCTTGACAGTGAGTAAATGACCGGCTTCCTGAGACAGTAGGTGTGGAATCGAAGGCAAAGGCCAAGGAGGTTCCCTTACCAGACTTCTCAGTAATGGGTACCAGTACTGTCGAGGCCAATCCGGAGCTATTAGGATCATCTTTGGCTTGTCCTGTCTGACCTTTAGGAGTACTTTTGGGAGGAGAGGCAGAGGTGGAAAGGCATACACATGAAGCTTGCTCCAATTGAAAGAAAGAGCATCCACTTTCCAAGCTGTTGGATGAAACCTTTTTGTGCAAAACTTTGGCAGCTGGTGGTTCAGTGGAGAAGCGAACAGATCTATGTCTGGAGTTCCCCATAACACTGTCAATTTCTGAAATACATGAGGATCCAATTTCCACTTGTGGGGATCCATAATTCTTCTGCTTAACACATCTGCTAAGGAGTTCTGTGCTCCTGGCAGAAACCTTGCTTGAAGATTCAGCTGTAAACTGAGAGCAGTCTCCCACAAAATCATTGCTTGTCTGCATAGAGGATAAGAATGTGTCCCCTTGCTTGTTGATGTACCACATGACAGTCGTGTTGTCTGTTAGAACCAACACCTGCCCTGGAAGAGTAAGTCTTGAAAGCTATCAATGCAAATTGGACTGCTAACATCTCCTTCAAGTTGATATGTAGATGTTGAAGTCTGGCAGGCCACGTGTCTTGTACCCATTTTCCATTTAGATGAGCTCCCAAGCTGTGTCTGAGGCATCTGTCGAAGAATCTGACTCGCCTCTGGCCGGGTCACAGAGAGTCCCTTGTTTAGGTGACATTCCTGAGCCCACCACAAAAACTCCTTTTGAATGCAAGGTATTATCTGAATGACAGTGTCCAAATCTTGGCAGTGCTGTGTCCACACATTTTTGAGATACCATTGTAACTTCCTCATATGCAGTTTGGCATTGGGAAGCACCAGAATACAAGATGCCATGAACCCCAAGGCTTGAAGGACTGTCCTTGCAGTCAGCCTGGACTGATGAGACAATTGACGAAAGTACAGGGAAAGATTCTTTTGTTTGTCCGGGGTCAAAAAGGCCATCTGGGATGCTGTATTCAGCCTCACACCCAGAAAGCACATGTCCTGAGAGGGTACTAGACTGGACTTTATTTCGTTCACAGAATACCCCAGGCATCTTAGCACTGCTATCACATACTGTAAATGATGAAGAAGTTCGTCCCTTTCTTGGGCCAGAATCAGGCAGTCGTCCAAATAAGGATAGATCTGTATTCCTCTCAGCCTGAGGAAAGCTATCACTGGAGCCAGAACTTTCGTGAACACTCTGGGCGCAGTAGATAAGCCAAAGGGCAATGCAGAGAACTGATAATGAGAAGTCCCAGCCCGAAAACGTAGATACTTCCTGCAGCTCAGCCTGATAGGAACATGAAGATAAGCTTCCTTGAGATCCAGAGTTACCATCCAGTGGTCTTTGCCCAGCAGAGGTAAAAGCTGTTGTAGAGTCAACATTTTGAACTTGGGAATGTCCAAATAAGTGTTGAGGATAGATAAATCTAAAATTGGTCTCCACTTGTTCCCCTTCTTTGGTACTAGGAACAGGCGAGAATAAAATCCTAGGCCCACTTCTGGCAGAGGGACCGGTTGTATGGCTCCTATTTGCAACAACAGAGAAATTTGTTTGTAAGCTTCTAGTCTTTGCTGAGGAGGAACGTCCGGCATGCCTTTGAAAGGAGGCAAGGTATGGAAATAAAACCTGTAACCCTGGTGTATGATATCCAATACCCATCTGTCTTGGGTAACCAGACTCCAATTTTCCTTGAAGAGCGCCAACCTTCCTCCCAAAGGTGCTGCCAGGCAAGAAGGATCTGGCAGCTGAAAAGGTAGGTCATTGGGCCTGTTTATGAAAGGACTGGCCCCTGCCCTCACCCGAAGATTGTGCAGGTGAACTCCCTGTTCTAGGCCTGAAGGAGCTCTGAGCTCTGCCTCTACCACGCCTAGATCTACCCCTAGACTGATCATAAGAAGGGTACGTCCACCCCTTAGCAGGCCAATTCCTACTAAATTTTGGAGGCTGAACTTGCAAAAAATCTTTAACAGCCTGCATAGATTTAGCTTTGTCTTCCATTTTCTTCAAGACTGACTCCACAGGAGTACCAAACAACACATCAGACTGTAAAGGAGCATCCAAAATCCTTGACTTAACATGTTCAGATAAATTCTGATCCCTCAGCCAGGCGTGCCTGCGAAGAACTGACCCAGTGGCAGCCACCCTAGATGAGGCCTGTACAGCATCAAAACCACATTGTAACGAATGCTTGCCCACCTGTTCAGAGACATGCACCAAATCTTGCAATTCTTTACACTCAATACCTTCCGCCAGAGCATCTACCTTAGACTTCAATTGAGAAAGAAGATAATTTTGATATTTCAACATGTGAAACTGGCAATTCAAAGCCCTCATAGCTAAGGTGGAAGAAGTATAGACTTTCTTTCCCCATCTATCCAAAGCTCTGGCTTCTTTATCCGAAGGAACCAGATTTTTTACCACAGAGGCCTTAACACCCTTAGGTCCCTGACTAACAGTTTCTGGGTCCGCCCTAGGACTCTTATAAAGAAACTTATGAGCCTCAGGCACCCTGTAATACCTGTCTGGTTTAACAGGAGCAGGAGGCAAAGAATCAGGATTAAGTGAAGCTTCTGCAAACACATCTTCCACAACATCCAGAACAGGTGGAATAGCTAAAGGCCTATGCTGGGGCAAAAGCAAAAAATCCCTAAGCCTTTTCCTGGAATCAGAGAAGTCCTGACCTTCCCACTTAAAATGCTCCCTCATGGAATGAAGAGTCTCTGAAAAAGAAAAATCCTCTGGAGGAGAAGCAGAAGGAGTAGAATCATCCACATCAGAATCAGAATAAGGAGAATACTCCTGCAAGTCTTCGTCGAAGACTCTGACACATCCGAAGCCTGCTCAAAACTCCCCAACTCTGGTTCAACCCTAGGCCTCTTATCAGGAGGGGGCAAAGAACCTCTAATCAATGTAATTAAATCTTCTGCCATTTTAAGCATTTGCTTCTTGGGCACAGATCCTGAAGAGCTAGGAGAGACCCCAACAGAAGCTAAACCTGGCCTGCCCCTGGGAGAAGCCTTGGAAACAGAAGGAGAGGGCCTAACCACCTTAGGAAGTGAGGGGAGTATAGTAACCTGAGAAGCCCCTTCAGCTTGACCTGCCTCCTGAGAGGCCACATCCTGCAATATCAAAGTTTCCCCCTGAGATACCAGAGAAGTCTCCGGTGGAACCACCGGTTCCAATGACGCCACTAAAGGACCGGCGTCAGGTTCGGATGACTCTTCTAACCTGGGTTTAGCTGCTTTGTCTTTGCGCTTCTTCGAAGAAGCGGGCGTCGGAGCATCCGACGGCATATTATAATTGCACCGCTTCCCAAAGACCAACCTGGCACAATCTAACCTTCGCTTAATAGTGCGTTTATTGAACCTAGCACAAAAGCGACACCCAACAACGTCGTGCTCAGGCCCCAAACAAGGAATACACAAAGTATGATAATCTCTATGCGGTATCTGTTTCCCACAAGAAATACAGTTATTCACTTTTTCTGACATCCGGTAAACCACTGAGGCAAGAAAAAACTAAAATATTCCCCAACGGGGTACTTAGCCAACTCTGACTCGGTCTGAAACTCCGAATTCGAAAAATTCCAGAACGCCAACCGGCACTTGCAACGCTGCTTCTGCATCGGACCATGCGGCAAAAAAGACTGAGGATATGACGTCGGTCATGCGCATTTGTACCCTGACGTCCTGATGTCAGTCTTAAGCGCCTTGACCGACGTCGGCCTTATACTTTGATATTCGGGCCGACCGAGGACAGCGGACTACCCAAAGTGTAAGGACTGCAGCAATGTGAGATGAAGAACATCAGGTACCTTCTGTTCATTCACTGTCATTCTCACATAATACACTTCCACTCTTTCATTTCCTCATACATTAAGCAAGGTAATATTACGTGTAGCAACTAAACTAAACAGGTAAATGTGCTGTTTCATCTTCACAGCACATATGAATGCGACATCATCGCATTTTTAAACTTTATCTACGTTCTTTAACCTGTAACTTTAGTATGCAGTATGCAGTTACTCCCTTATCCATGATAATAGCGATACTGCTTTCTCTGGAATGAGGTTTTATATTTCTTTTGATGCTTAAGAATAGATGCTATAGGAAGGAAACTAAACTTGTGAACTTGTAAATGTCTGTCCTGTGTTCTAATACCAGACCTGCCTCTTGTACTTTGTAATGTGCATTTTGTTCTAAGTGGAGGAAGCAATGTCTGTATGTTCACTGACAGAATTCCTCCTTCGTAATCCACACAGCCACTTTTTTTTTTTTAAATCAGTCATTCCAAGGGGATCTAGTATCTGTCTCTGCCTGGGATGACATTGTTGATAGGCCTCATTGCTTTGCAAGACATGGCCTCCACCTGTCACCACTGGAATTTCAGATCCAGGCAAGGCTCTCGCCTCCCTCATTGTGCCTTTTTTAGACAAGGTCCCCCTAATGTGCATTTTGTTCTAAGTGGAGAAAGCAACGTCTGTATGTTTACTGACAGAATTCCTCCTTCGTAATCCACACAGCCGCTTTTTTTTTTTTTTTTTTTTTAAATCAGTCATTCCAAGGGGATCTAGTATCTGTCTGCCTGGGATGACATGGTTGACAGGCCTCATTGCTTTGCAAGAGATGGCCTCCACCTGTCATCCTGAAATTTCAGATGCAAGCCAAGGCTCTCGCCTCCCTCATTGTGCATTTTTTAGACAAGGTCCCAAGGACAAATCTTCCAACATAAAAGATCTGTTAAAAAGCAAACTGAAGGTCATGCTGCTAAACGTTAGGAGCCTTAACCTGAAAATGCACTCACTGGAGGCTGTCCTTGCACTGGAAGATGCCGATGTCTGTGCGGTCACGGAAACTTGGTTCAGGGCTGCGAAGAGCACCCATGCCTTACCAGGCCATACCTCATTCCACACATTCTGACCCCAAAATGAGGTCGGGAAGACTAAGGGTGGTGGAGTCTCTATCTTCATTAAGGACAGGCACACCTCCAGAGTGGTCTGCAAACATGATGCACTGGAACTACTTCAGGTACAACTGACAGTTGGCAAGACACCCATCCAAGTTATAACCAGCTAGAGACCCCCCTTCATGACTCAAAACATCCACTCCTCTTACCTGGATCTATTTGACTCCATCAAGGTACTGCCCAACACCCTGATCTTTGGTGACTTCAACTACCACACCACAGACTGGGTGAACTATTCCTGCACTAATGCACTCACTCAACGATTCCTTGACTTCATCATTTCTAACGTATTAGACCAGCTTGTCTATCCCCCCACAAGTGGAGATAAAATTCTGAACTTGGTTCTCACCAACATGGGTGTCCACTGTACCCCTCCCATAGTATGTTCTTCCCTGGTGAGATGAGATCATTGGACTGTCTTGTTCGAAGTTTCTATCCCCCCCCCCCAGTCGTAATCAAGCTAAAAACTTCTTAAAAGCTGACTACAACCTCCTAAGGGAGAGTATCTGCAGCTTCACACCACCGACCCCTTCAGAGGATGCAGACAACTATGCTGAACAGTACACCATTGCAGTATACAAGCACCTGTACGTCTGCATGGACTCAGCCATACCCAAGAGAACTAAAACCTGCTCCTCAAGGAAACATAGACCTGCTTGTTGGGCATCCTCTATCAACAGGCTTTACAACATAAAGAAGAAACTGTTGTCCAAGGGTAAAAAGGAAGAAATTCCAAATTGGAAAAACTCCCTCCTTAGCCTCAACAAACAAATTAGATCACTAGTGAAAACCTCCAAAGCCAATTATGAATCAAAACTAGCCTCCAAAACAAAGGGAAACCAGAAAGCCTTCTTCAGTTATGTCAGGAACCTCCATGGCAAAGTCCAGGTTTGTTCGGAATTAGTACTTAACAGTATAACTTACACTGATCCTGTTGACTTAGCCAACCTGCTAGCAAATAGGTTCCAAGAAAACTTCACCCCTCTGTCCCCCACAAAGGCCCTTTCGACATCCCTGAAACTTGTCCTGCACCTCACATCTCCATAGATCAAGTGTTAAAGGCCCCATCCAAGGCAAAGAACACAGCTTCCATGGGACCTGATAGTATCCCAGACTGTATTCTGTACCATCTCCAGTAAGAACTGGCTTTCCCATTGAACACCCTATTCAACCACAGCCTAAATACAGACTTCATTCCAGCAGAGTGGAGAACTGCCACTGTCTTCCCCTTGCACAAAGGTGGTACCACTACTGACCCTGGAAACTATTGCCCCATTAGCTTGACAAGTCTGATCTGTAAAACCATGGAGTGTGTTATTATGGATCTCAAACAAAGACATAGGCAATCTCCAGGCAGTTGACTCCACCCAGTTCAGATTAGTCAAGGGGAGATCTTGCCTGCTGAACCTGGCTGACTTCTTTGAGACTGTCACCAAGGCCCTGGATGAGGGAAAGTCAGTACATGCAGGTTATCTTGACTTGGCCAAGGCCTTTTACATAATCCCCCACTCGGGCATCATCGAAAAGCTAACCCAACTTGGCATAAATCCCTATTTCATCAGGTGGGTGGACAAATGTCTTACCGACAGGACCCTCAAGGTCAAAATAGGAACCTCCACCTCTGATAGCAGACTTGTCACTAGTGGAGCTCCCAGAGATCTGTCCTGGGACCCCAACTGTTTGACATCTACTTCTCAGAGGTACAGGCAAAGACAAAAGGCCTGTGGCTGACCAAGTGTGTGGACGATTGCAAGTTGGGTGCAGTCACTGACTCTTCAAATGATGTTAACATACTGCAAGAGGGTCTCACAGCAACTAATGACTGGTGCCAAAGTCATGGCCTTAACCTAAATGCAAAAAAATGTATCATCATACCATTCGGGAGAAACACTGCCCTTACTGATTACCACATCAATGGCAACCCCTAAACACACAACCTGTGGTGAGAGACCTGGGTACTCAGGTTGATAATCTCACATTTGACCATCATGTAGTGGCAGTGGTCAGAAAAGCCTTTTACTTGGTTCATCTCATAAGTAAAGGGATTGCATCCAGAAAAAAGGAGGATATTACCACTCTATACTCCTCCCTCATTAGACCAATAATCGAGTATAATTCCCCATTTGGTATTTACCTCTCCAAACATCTGTACCAACTGGAAAGACCACAGAAATACCTCACAAAGAGAATCCATGGTCGCCAACATCTGTCCTATGCGGACAGGCTAAAATCACTATCATTCTACTCGGAATCGTACAGAATGTTCAGAGGTGATCTGTGTCTCGACTACAAGGCAATCTTGGACCCTGCCCAACTAGAGATGCTCCATATCCGTAAGTCTAGCTCCTCGCGCATTACCTGCTCAAAAGACCTGAATCTAATATGCAACATCAACAAAACCTGCTGGGGAGACAGGTTTATCTCCCAGAGGCTGCCCCGTCTCTGGAATAGACTTCCTGTACATGTCAAACAGAGTACCTCGCTGACCTTCTTCAAGCGCAACCTTGATGAGTGGATGGGAAACCACAAATTTTTACCAAGAGTTCCACCTGTGTCCCTCATTGACAGGGGCAACAGGTGCTGACTGAGGTTTCTTTCTGGGGATAAATTCTTGGCTAAGCTTATAAGGGCCCCAGAGCCATTAGCCTAGTAACCAACTATGAGTCTATGATAAAGTAGATATTTATTTGAGTTTTAGCATTATCCTTTGAATGTTTTCCAGATTATACATTAAAGTTAATAGCTTTGTGTGTAGTTTTGTATGTCTCCCAAATATGCAATGAAATCTATAAGATTTAGGATTTTTGCATGGAAATGTTTACATAGGTATTTGTATACCCCAGGTAGAATCCAGATGATTTTTCTACAGGTAGACCGCAAATGTTGGAGGTGTAATGGGGAAGAAAGAGGTAATTGGGAGCATATTTTCTGGAAGTGCAGTGAGTTGGTGGACTTTAAGGATCCCCTGCGGACGCACTGTCAGAGATATTGGAAATAAGACCTTTAGAAAAGGGTAGGATTAAACTAAATAGAAAAAAAATGAGAATTATGGGAACAATACACAAAGATGAGGAATGAGGTTTAAAAGAAGGCAGGGCTTAAATGAGTTATGTAATTTTTGACTGAAAATGACTGGGTAGATTATACGTGATGTATAATGTTTGCATCTCGGGATGTGTTAGTATTGTTTGTGATGTAAAATGCTTGCAACTAGGATTGTGTTGGTGTGGTTTGTTTTTGTTTAGATAAATGTATGATTGCCTGCATTGTAAGTGATGGTTTAATAAAGATGTTTCTTGTTTAAAAAAAGGGGGGGGGGTAGGAATTGAATAATTTATGCATTGTTGCTTAGGGTATGTGACATACAGAAATATAAGTGAAGTATGTGTGTAAACGTGAACTTGCTAATACAGTTTGATTACTTTTGTATAAATTTAAATTTACCTGTGTCAAGTGATAATTCAATAAAAGTGTTAAAAAAGTTAACAATTTTCTTATGCTTCTCTTGTTCTGTGTGTCATAACCATGTACAATACAGGCATCAGTCTACTGTTGAGGGATATACCTACTAATACGTACACAGCATATGCTACAGGTTTAAACATTTGACTGTAGCCACAGCTATTACTCGTGGGTGGCTTTAATTTTAGAAAGTGAAGATGAATTTGCAGCCAGCATTAGAGGTTGTCTTCAAATAGAAGACAACCTGTATTACAGGATGCGTGGTATGAGAAAAATGAGAATGACTCAGCATACATCACCACAGTGGATAAAAGTATTTCATTAACTACTCCAGCACAATCTCTATCAAGCTCTTTTTTGGGTTCCCCACCTGACATATTCTGCATTTCTCCTTTAAAAAATGCCTGAAAACATAACATTATCAAACACTTGCTGGAGGAGTAAAAGTATTCCCTGACCTGATCTAAGTGTAGGGACTTAAAACATTTCTACTGCTTGTGTCTTGCTATCCACTTGCTATTCATATCAAAGACAAGAACTTCTCATTTCTCAGTTTTTCTATTATCTTTTGTTTAGTCTCTTCCCACATATCCTTACCTCCTATAACAGAATCCTTTTTAATCCATACTCCTAAATGCTTCATTTTATCCCATCCCCACAAACATGGTTACTGGTGAACCAATTCATGTGTGGGTACATAGTTTACAGTTGTAGCCTTTGTTTTATCTTCATTAATTTTATATTCCAAAAAGATTTAGAACTAGAAAAAGACATATCAGTATTGTGAAACATTCTGAGACAGTTTCATCAGGTATAAAATAATATTTTCTGCAAATAAAGTCAACTTTTCTTGATTACCATACCAACTACATCCTTGAATTTCTGAGTACCTTATTTTCTTTATCAGTGGCTCTAAATATTACAGTAAATAAATATTTTAATTTATGCTTTTCCTTTATTTTAACATTTCTCTGCTTTATACAAAGTGTCATAGCATTTCCAGAATGTCTCTAGTACCTCTACAGGATTTGTTGTTATTGACTCCTGAAAATTTGTGCTAAAAGGTTTCAGACTCTGGAGTTAATACCAAAAGCAGTTAATTAACAACTCACACATATTATCGAGATACTCCCTTGTTTTCTCTTTAACACTCTGCAGTTGTGCCTCTTGTTCTGTTCGACTCTTCTTATTTTGCAACACTTTAACCTTTGCCGGCTCATCTAAATAATTATTGTTACTTTTTAACCATACCTCTTTTTTCTACCTTATTTTAAACTCCACTTGCA
Source organism: Protopterus annectens (assembly GCF_019279795.1). Taxonomy (NCBI): domain Eukaryota; kingdom Metazoa; phylum Chordata; order Ceratodontiformes; family Protopteridae; genus Protopterus; species Protopterus annectens. The sequence continues at coordinate 862,075,163 of NC_056725.1, forward strand.
TTTTATCCCACTCACTAGCTATTACTATTGAAAACATTTCTGTCTTCCCTAATAATTCTCAAATAATTTCCATTACCCAAAAGTAGGTGGGGAGGTGCCAGTGTCTCATTTTTACTTTATTACCCTGCAATTTTTTTCTTAGTTGTTATTGGTGCATGATCTAGAAGCCTCCAATTAAAATGGACATGTACCTGTGAAATATAATTTCTGTCTAATCTGTCCCAATTATTATAAGTTAGGGAATAATATGCACATTGTCTCAGAATTCTTAATAATGAATTCACATTTTCCATACTAAATACTTCCATAAATTTCTTCAGAGATTTACCGTTTTGTTATATTTTCCCTTCCAGGTCTCCCCATATACATCCTCACTGTTGCAAATCAAGTCCCCAACTATAAGAAATATTCCCTGCAGAAAGCTGATTATTTCTCAAAAGCTCCATAACAGCAGTATTAGATGGAATATAAATAGATGCCAGCATAACCCTTCTCCCATGCAAGTAGTCCCTTAGTACCACAAATCTACCATTACCACCTATTTTTTCCTCTTCTATCACTATTGGAGTTCCTCTACCAATCAGTACAAGTATTAATTACCCTTTTCTTTTGCTCCAGATATTCTGCTGAACATCCATCCTGAAAGCCCTTCTTTATCAAATTCATATGCCCTCTTCTTTCCAAATGTGTCTCCTGTAGCATTGCTATTTGCACTCTGCATTACTTAATACACGTCAATACTCTTAACTTTCTGTCTATGCCTGTGAGGCCATTCACATTACAAAATAAAATGTATAGTGCAGTCATTATGACAAGAAGTTATTATACCCATCTATTACATATGTCAGCTTTTTTAAATGGCTATTTCCAGCTTTTATGTTACATGCATCCACTAATGTTTAGCAGGGTCACCCTTTATACAGCTGTTTCTTGTCATCTCCATTTGAACCTATGTCACATTTTACAAGACTTTTTGTTTTAATAAAAACCTTCGAAAAACAAACACACCTCAGAATACCTCTATAACCTATTAACTTAAACACACAAAGCTATGTACATCTTCAAGTAATGATATTTTAACCATCCTGATAACAACTGTCTCAAATTGACAGTTGCATCCACATGCATTATCTAACCTAAAATTAAGGTTATCCATGCTAAAGTGCATGTTACAGCTTGTGCTCCTACTTACAACAGCTGCTATCTGTTCTTGTCTTATCTTTAATCCCTCACAGATGTTAAAAACAGAGTGTATGCTTTCAGAAAACATCAACCTTTAACCTTAATTAAAAGTGCACTGGCTATCTTCTAATAAAGCTAAATTATATATTGCACTAGTAAATGTGCTGAGGTATTTAGTTAGGTACCCAGAAAACTGCTATCTCTTATTCACTTCCAATAACTTCAAACTTTAGTTTTTACTAAACTACTTGGCCTTGATCTTCTAATTGTACATTTCTCATAGCAACAATGTCCAGAGCTCTCCTGGATCTGCTGTCAACTTGTATCCATGGAAACAAAAAAACAGAATGTACAGCTGCCCCAGCTACAAACTTCTCAACTCACACTGAACACTTATTTGCTTGAAGGTTCACATTTTGCTGGGCAAACATTTGTATTTCCTCCTTAGTACGTTCTGCAGCAAAAATGACTTAAATCCTCCAAGAAAAAAAAATATTCTGAAGACAGCTGGATACAGCAGTTTGAATTTCAAACCTGCCTCTCAACATTCTCTAATTACTGGAATAAATTTGCTTCACTTTTTCTTGGTGTATATTGAATATATTGCACAATCTCTCTACTGTCTCCAAGTTTTAATACTTTGTCTTTCTGCCACAGTTTTTTGAGGGGATCAACTCTTTCTGCTGGTATGATTGCAACTTTACTAATAAAGGTCTTGGGTGCTTTCTCATGGCCAGGATTGGAGCATACACTCAATGTGTCCTTTCAATTAACAAACCTGCTGAAGAATACCAGTCAAGTTGCTTATTTGTGCTTTCACAAAAATAACACAGTCTGCTCCTTCCAGTTTCTCTGATACAGCAGAAAAATCTCTGGTTTTCTCTGCATGCTCAGCCCTATAACTCGACCATTTTTGAAACTGCTCTTCCTGCGCAATCTTGTACCAGTTTTAAAAGCCTTTTTTTATTTGAGGTAATATACTCCTTCAATGTTTCATTTATTTTAACTGGCTCTGAACACATTTGATTTATTTTTTTCCTGAAAATTACTGGAAAACATTCCTTGTATAAAGCTGGAGCTTGAACTGCTTTTTGCTAAACAGCTGCAGGATTCTTTCCAGTCAGTGCTTTCTCCTCACCTTTTCTAGTTGATTTTCTTTGAGGCCAACTTTCTTCTTCTTTGCTGGCATCCAGACATTGTTCTTACTATGCAATAACTGAATTTTAGTAAAACTGCTATAATTACTAGCCCTCACCTCTCAGTTTCTTTTTTCACATTGGGAGAGCTGACTAAGCTGCTGATCAGTGTGCAGCCATCTTGGAAGTCTGTAAAGCTCCATCTTATAAAGTCTGCTTGGTTGCTTTGCTCGTCTGATGATAATGCACCCCCCTCGGTTAGAACCCACTTCAACAAAGTAAGAGGAGAAAAAACATTTTCAAATATTGCCCCAGCAGCCTGGAAGTCTTTATCAAAGAATATCAGAAAAATGAAGATATTTGATATACTCCAAGAAAAATCTGACTCGGCTGGTTGCAAAGGAGTACAGATGTTCCTGCTTTGAAAATGGCTAGGAATCCAATCAATGCAGTAAGCAGAAGCCTTTGTTATGCCATTCATTTATACTGTGTGTATATCATATACCTTCTACTACTAATTCAAAGCACTGTATGCATTTTAGGAAAGACTATGTCTTTTGTTTCAACTTAATGTGAACTTCCTGCATATATATTATTTATTTGTATAAATTTTATATTGTGTATAAATAGTATGTATAGGACTAATATTTAATTACAGTCTTTTACGACCAAGGTTGTGACTGAAAACAGCCAATATACCAGCCCAGTCACTAATTTAAAAAATAAGTTTTAGATTATCACAGAGAATACTGCTTTTATGGAACTGTCTTCTAGTCCACAGTATATCAATGCACTTTCCTTTCTCTATTCAAATGTAAATTTGGACAAGAAGATGGGTAACCACAAATTCACCCCCAGTTTAGCATTTCCTTTCCCCATGGATAAGGGAAACGTGTAAGTGTCCCAATATATCCTTGTTCTGCCCTTCTCTGGGTTATCTGCATGCAAAACATGACTAAAAACTACCAAGGGCCTATAAGGATAGGTTTCTTAAGATCCTCAGACAATAGCCTAGCAAGTACCTATGGCCCCGAGAGGAAACGTATGCTGCTGCTTCTTATGCTGTAGTTTTGAAAAACAGAATAAAATAATAATAAACTGCATGAGCAAGAGGAGAATGCTTAGGATGTGGCTGTCACAACAGTCAGGTGAAAGAAACATTCTACCTATTGGTAAAAAATTAGAGGATTGTCTGTCAGTTGTCTTAAAGGATTAAGAGGCTGTTAATGAGCTGTTTCTTGTGGTTCAGTGGTGCAAGGTTCGATTCCATGAGCCTCCATTGCCTAACTATGTCATACTGAGCAAGTCGTTTAACCAGATACCTCTCTTGGGCTGAGTCTGAAAAATGTCCATGGAAATCAGTATTCTACGTTGGAAAACAAACACAAATAAAATAAAATAATAAAATAATTTATTCTGATGAGAAGCAAGGCAATGCCTGTAATGACATTCATCTGTGGGTCTTGAAACTGCCAAGGTCCAGGCTTTTCTGTACTGTATGTGGAAACGTTCCTCTCACAGCTACTACAACAAAAATTAAGTAGAAAGAAAATGGAATGATTAAAAATCTCATGCCTCCTAACCCAGGTGTAGGGATGTGGGCATCGGTTACAGCACATCTCTCTCACAAGGATTTTCAGAAGGCTGAACAGCTATGTGACAAGGGAGAAAAAAGTACAGTTGGACAGGTTGCACTTGCACATAATAGTAGAAGTTTGAATTTCTTTCGGCTGCAGTAGCCTTTAGACTAAAGTTCTGTCTGGCCCAGGACACAACAACCAGCTAGCTTCCAAAATCTCTGGCTCCCTCCCACAGCTTTACTCTGACTGCTGATTGGGCAATTCTGTGGAGGGAAAATCAACAGTCAGAATAAAGAATATTAAGGACTTTCTTGCCCAAAAGTCAAGCAGGAGCATACTTGTATTCTTTCTGAACTACAAAAAACAAGACATAGCCAGCAATTTTATATCCCAACAAGTAACTACATACAAAAAACAGCAGGATGGAGGGTGGGTGCAGATACCACAACAGTGAGGAATTTGAACATTTACTGTCATGTGTAAGTGCAACTTACACAACTGCGCTGTGCTAATCATTCCTATTGCTTCACCAGCCTTTAAACTATATGGGTTGATTACCAAATCCTATCCAACCTGGAAGGAGGAGGATTTGGACCAAGGAGCTCCTGGAGAATGGTCCTAGCAAAGTCAGTCCCAGACAAGAAATAGGGATCCAGTTTGTAATATCTTGTAATGTTATGTACAGAGTACCATGTAACTGCCAGTAGAATACTTCTAGAGTACAGCCATTTCCAATGTGCCACAGAAGACATGGCCCTTGTACAGTGAACACTGATACTGCCTGGAACTGGTTTACCATGGTAGGCATAACAAAGGGCAATACCATAGGACAACCATCTGGAAATAATCTGTTTTGATATAGATTGTCCTTTTTTTGTCCCAACACAAGAAAGAAACAGATGACCAGCTTTTCTAAAGAACTTGGTTCTGTCAAGATAGTACCTGGGCTCATACGCAAAATCCTTTTTACCTGGTTCTGAGGATGTGGATACAACACTGGCGGATTGACGGCTTGATATAAAGTGAATTTTAAAACAACCTTGTGCATGAATGATGGCTTTTACCTTAGTGATACATAGCTCTATGGAAGACTAGAGAGGGTTCACCCAAAATGACAGCTTTCAACTCGTACAGTCATTTTGCATATGTCAGAACAGTGAGAAAGAAGAGTTAGGTAAAATCTTATCATAACCATAGATGTCCTTCTCTTCCATGTTTAGTATTCACAACCCTTGTGTTATCCTCTACTTAGCCACCTAAACGTCTGGCCAGAATACAAAAGCTTTAGTCACTGCAAGGTACATGAGATGTCTGACGTTGGCCATAGGGTTTGTGGGCTATACAAGTGACGTCTGCACGTACCTTTCCTCAGAACTTAATGCCCCAGTCAGACTCCAGTCCCAGGAAAGCTGCACAAGTCCTGTGTCATCCAAAAGGACATTTATACTTATTTATTCACATACACACATAAATAAATATATATATATATATATATATATGGATTCACATATATATATATATATATATATATATATATATATATATATATATAGGGTAGGAGGGAGGGATAGAATGCTGCAAGATGGAAGAGAAGGACATCTATGGTTATGGAAATATGGTAAGATTTTACACAACTATTTTATGTCCTTCTATTTCCATGTTGAAGTATTCACAATTTTTGGGTGAGTGCCAAAGCTCAAAGGGAAGAAGAGGAGGGTGGAATGGAACTGTTTTCCAAGAATCCATGCAGGATTGCCCTAGCAAACCCTGCTGTAGACCTGGATACATGGTTCAGTTTGTAATGTTTGGTGAAGGTATGGAGAGATGTCCAGGTAGCTGACTCTAGAATGGAAGCAGTGTCCTGCCCTTTGAAGAAGGCTCCAGGTGAGGCCATGGCTCTAGTGGAGTGGGCTTTAATTTCTGAGTTTAAATGTTTTCCACAGTAGGTGCAACAAAAGGAGATGGCCCAGGAAATCCAGGCAGAAACAGTCTGTTTTGTCACTACCTTTCTCAGAGATCTGGGATGAAAGGAGGCAAAAACTTGCTCTGATCTCCTAAGGGACTTGGTCTTGTCAAGGTAGAACCTTAGTTGTCTGTGAACATCAAGGAAATGCAGGACTCTCTCACTGTCATTCTGGGGATGTGAAAAAAAGGTAGAGAGGTGAATACATTGGTTTAGGGACAACTCACGGACCACCTTATGTGTGAAGGATGGGTTGGTCCTTAGGGTCACTCTATCCTTTTGGAAGATTAGAAAAGGTGGAGTGGCCATCAGGGCCTGGAGCTCTGACACTTTAATGGCTGATATCAGAGCCACCAAAAGTACAGTCTTCCAAGTGCAATATTTTAGAGAGGCTTTTGATGCTGGTTCAAAAGGAGCAACCGTGAGCTTCTCTAAAACATAGCTCAGGTCCCATGGGGGAGGAACTGGCCTCCTGGGGGTACTGAAGTGCTGTACTCCCTTAAGGAATACCTTCACTGGAAGATGGGAGGAAAGAAGAGGGTCAAGAGGCAGACAAGCCAAAATAGCAACTAGGTGGGCCTTAACAGAAGAATATGCCAGCCCTGCTTGCAACAATTCACTCAGGTAGGTCAGCACTAAAGGGAATTCTCCTTGAAATGGGTCCAGTTGTCTTTGAAGACACCAAATAGAGTATCTTTTCCATTTAGACAAATAAGACTGCCTAGCATTGGGTCAGTGCAAAGGTGTCTGAAAGGGATCAAAACTCCATCACCCACTGGGTTAGGTTCAGAGATGCCAAGTGGGGATGGATTAGGGATCCCTTGTCCTGTGTGAGAAGGTCCACTCTGTGAGGTAACTTGTGATGACTGCCCTTGGCTAAATGCAGAAGGAGGGGGAACCAAAGCTATCTTGGCCAAAAGGGAGTCATCAGCATGATTTTTGGTTTGTCCTGCTGAATTTTTAAGAGGACTTTTTGCAGGAGTGGGAAGGACGGGCATGCATAGAGAAATATCCCCTTCCATGAGATAGAAAAGGCATCCATTTCCCTCGCTAGGGGGGCTGGGTGCCCAGGCACAAAATAGTGGAAGTTGTCTGTTAAGAGGGAGGCAAACAGATCTGTTTGTGGTGTACTCCAGTTGTAGACTATGTCCAGGAACACATCCCTGCGAAGCATCCATTCGTGGGATTGTGACATGGACCTGCTCAAAGTGTCTGCCTGAGAGTTCTGAGCTGAGGGAATATAGAGCGACTGCAGGGTGATTCCATGGTGGGTCACCAAGCCCCAGGCCTGGAGTGCAAGTCTGCATAGCAAGTAAGATTTTGCCCCCCCCCCCATTTGTTCACACACCAGAGTACTATATTGTTGTCTGTGAACAACGTCAGGGGGCCTTGCTTCAGAATGTGTTGGAAGGCCCTCAAAGCAAGGATGATGACCCTCATTCCTCTGATGTTGACGTGCTTCCTCTTGAAGGGACCTGTCCATGTGTCTTGCACCTTGAAGCTGCCCATAGCAGCTCCCCAGCCCAGTTCTGAGGCATCTGTGTACATCTCTTGGACTGGGGTGAGGGGTTGTAATGGAAGTACTGGGTTGAGAGACACTTTATCAAACCATCGAAGGATCTCCTTCCTTAGGCATTGTAGGAAGGAAATGCTGTGGTCCAAGGGTCGGAAGTGTTGGGTCCATGTGGACCTCAGGTACCACTGAAGTTTCCTCATGTGGAGTCTTGCCAGTGGCAACATGGGTGTAGTGGAGGCCATATGTCCTAGGAGTCTGAGATATTTTCTCGCTGTCATAGCAGTGGAGTGAAGCACAGACAGCAGATATAGTCTCAAGCTTTCTACCTTTTGGGGAGGAAGGAATGCCCTTATAACATCTGTCCTTATCCTGCATCCCAGGAAAACTTCGTCCTGGGGGGAGGGGGTTAGTTTGGACTTTGGGAAACTGATGTTGAATCCCAGGGACTACAGGATAGCGATGACTTTTTGAAGATGGATGTGAAGGGAAGTGGAGTAACCTGCCTGGATCAGGAGTTCATCCAGGTATGGAAAATACTGAATTCCTTGGACCCTGCAATAGGCTACCACTTGAACCAGACACTTGGTGAATACCCTTGGAGCAGTAGATAGTCCAAAGGGCAAGGCAGAGAACTGAAAATGCGAGGACCCAGAGAGAATCATAAATACTTCCTGTAGCTGGGCCTTATGGGAATATGCAGATATGCATCTTTGATATCCAAAGTGGAATATGTAGATATGCATCTTTGATATCCAAAGTGGCCAGAAATGCCTGAGGCATTAGTAAGGGGGAAGAGAGTCTGGAGTGTAAGCATGCGAAAAGTGTGTACTTGTAGAAAGGTTGAGGTGGGAGAGATTCAGGATGGGTCTCCACAGGCCACCTTTCCTTGGGATTAGAAAAAGTCTGAAGTAAAAGCCCTTTCCCTTTTCTGACAGATGGACAGGTTGGATAATTCCTTGAGAGAGAAGGCTGTCAAAGACTGTCTGGAAAATGGGAAGCTGGTCCTTTGGTGGCTGTGGGATGCCGCTTAAGGAAGGAGGAATGACCCAAGTCATGAAATAACCCTTTTCTATGATAGACAAGACCCACTTGTCTGAAGTAATGGTTTTTCAGATGGGAAGACAGTGAGACAGTCTTTGGGATAGGGGAATGGAATCTTGAGGTTTTTGAACTGGAGTCTGAACAGGCCTGGAAGGAGGCTGCTGCTTCCTGGAGCTCTTTTTGCTCCTAGCATTAGGGGTAGGAGCAGAATGCTTCCTTATAAACTGCGCCTTGGTGAGATAATTCCTATGGAATTTAGGGATTGGAGATACAAACAAATGCTTTAAGTCTTGTAATTCCTTTCCTTTTGCTGAAGAGTCTTGAAATGTTCTGCTACTTTAGTCCCAAAAAGGGCAGAATTATCCAGGGGTGCATCCAGGAATTTATCCCTGACAGCATCAGGCAGGGATTGGAGTCTCAGCCAAGAATACCTTCTAAACACTGAGGCAGAAGCTGCAGATCTGGCTGAGGCCTCTGCAGCATCATAGCTGCATCTTATTGAGTGCCTTTGTCACTTGAGAGAACAAGGAGATGAGGCTAAATATATGAGCCTTAGACAGCGAGTCTGGAAGATCAGCCAAAAGTTTGTAAACCTAAGTCAAAAGGGCCAGGGCATACCTAGACGTGTGTCTGGTAGTTAACTGCCATAAAAGTCAAAGTGGCAGAGGTGTATGCTTTTTTTTTTTCTGTGGGAAGGACAGGTAGAGCGAGGTAATCTAGAGGGCATGTTTGCAGACTGAAACAGTGCCAGGGTCTGCAACAGGGAATTTAATCAGAAATTTGGCCCCTTCTAGGACCTTATAAAACCTGTGAAGCCTAGTAGGGGTTGGTGGTTGGGGTTCAGGGTTATGACAGGCTGCACTGAAGGTGTCCAAAAAGGCTGATAAGACTGGAAGGATGGCAGAAGGTGAAGGGGTGTCCATTTGTAAGAGTTCATAATACCTCTTTTGAACCTTGGACATTTCAGAGGAATCCCATTTAAAAAAACTCTCTCATTTTAGAGACTGTTTCACCAAAGGTGAGGACCTCTCCAGGGGAGTCTGCCTCATGAGAGTCATCCTCAGGGGAGGCATCCGAGAGGCATAGGAAAGAGAGTCCTCTGAAGAGGAATATGAAGACTCCCAGCTTCAAGAGGAAGAGTATCTTCAGTCTGAGGCTTAGGACTGATAACTGGAGGGGCAGTCAGAGGGGAAGCATAGAAGGCCTAAGGGTCATGATGGCATTAAATGAGCTTTGAGAGGAAGCTTGTCAATCAGGCAGGCTTTCTGAAGGAGGAGAGACAGATTTTTGTCTTTTGCTTCCTTTTTAAGGAAGAGGTAGGCCTGGAGGGTGTAGGGCCTAAGGAGGGCCTGGGTTCAGACTGTTCTGAAGTAATGGAAGGACCAGTCTGGACGTCCACTGGGAGCTGAAGTTCCCCCTCATTGTTGGTGCATGAGGTGTGCAAAACTTCCATGGACATACTTTTAGACATAAGTTCTGCGGCCTCCCGAATGGTACCTGCTATACCTAACTTGGCTAGTTCCATAAGTTCCAACGGGTGAATGTCGGCCACAGGGGGAACGTCGGGTGGAGAAGGTGCAGCAGTAGGTTCAGGCCTGGAAACTTTGGTCTTCTTTTTTGGTGGCTCAACAGTCTGACTGGACAGCCCTTCCATCGCCAGAGCCAGATGTTTAAGACGCCGATTTTCTAAACAGATGTTTAGGGCATGTAGGCAGCTGCGGGAGAGTCTTAAGAATGAAGGCCTGACAAATCACGCAGGTTTTCTGGACATGGTTGGCCCTAACAAAAGAAGAGGTTATGGGCATCCTTATGGGGGATCTGACATCCGCATCTATACTTTCCTTTCCTTTCCTGGATGACATGAACCTAAGCAGGCATGCAATGACCCAAAAAGAGAAAAAGAAAACGGCCCCAACAGGGTACTTATCTTAAATATGAAGATCTGATGGCAGAGACAGCAGGAACAGCTTGACCTTTGACTGGATGCAAAGAAGTTCTGAGGAAAGGTACGTGCAGACGTCACTTTTATGGCCTCGCATCCTACAGCCAATGTCAGATATCCCACATAACTTGCAGTGCCTAAAGCTTTTGTATTCTGGCCGGACGTTCGGGTAGCTATGCAGAGGCTAACCCAAAAGTTGTGAATACTGCAACATGGGAATAGAAGGACATCAGTTTTCCATGTAATGAACCTAAAGTCTGCTGTATGTGTAGGTTCAAATGGAGACATGGTTAAATTTTTCAGCACAAGGCTAATGTCCCAGGAAGGAACAACTTTTTACAGGGAGGTCTCAGGTATAAAACTCCTTTAAAAATTTGTTTTATCAAAAACATAGAAGAAAGTGGAAGACCCATAGGTTGATATGCTCAAATGGCTGCAAGATGCACCTCAACAGAGGAAAAATAAAAGACAAGAGTATAGTAAATCACAACTATTTGAGCACCAGTGGTATAGAATCCATGACAGGGTCCTGATTATTTGCTAGGCAACAACTAGAAAATCTTTTCCACTTGCCAAAAAAGATTTTCTAGTAGCAAGTTTTCGTGCCTCCTTTATAAGATTTTCTAGTAGAAGGTTTTCTTGCCGCCTTTAGTATCTGCTGTATGCCCTCTGAGAAAAGATGAATAAAAAGAATTAAAACTGAATCATCCAAACAATTAGTTGAAGATGTTTGAGACTAGGGTGTATAAAACTCCACCTGTCTTACGTTACAAGGTCCCTTTTGTAAAGAAGCTTGTGGTAATTGCTCTTGGCCATTTCCATGAGGAGGGAGTACCAATGTTACCTGGGCCAAAAGGGAGTTACCACATTTAATTTTGGAGAGTCCTTCAGAATTAACCTGGATATCAGTGGAAATGCATAAAGGAGCATTCATGTCCATGTGTATGAAAGTGCATCTGTTTTCCAGGCCTGCTTGCAAAAAGTCCTGGAGCAGAATTTGTTCAGTTGTTTTGAAAGGAGGCAAACCAATCTGTTGAGATGTTCCCCACAACTGGATCAATTCCTATAATACCCCCTTTGTTCAATTTGCATTCACAAGGATCTGTCCTGTTCCTAATCAGCTTGTCTAACATTATGTTTTGTTTTGATGGAAAGTAACATACTTGGAGGGTTAAAGAGTGCTGAACAGCTACCTCCCAAGCCATCACAGCTGGCCTGCACAAAAGGTAGGAAGTGACACCCCCTTCCTTGCTGATGTACCACATCACTGTAGTGTTGTTTGTAAACACTTCAAGAGGCCTTGGGGAAGGGGTTTTAAGGCATGGACCACAGTACATCTCTTTGACATGTATATGCATTGGTTTGTCTGAGGAATTCCACAGGCCTTGTACCTTTCCTCCCACTGAAACTGCCCCCAAGAAAAGTCTACAGTTACAGACTGGTGTGGAAGTAGAGTAGAAAAGGGGAGACCTGGATTTGATTTTATTTGTACTCTTTGACAATGCAGTTCCTTTTTATTTATTTATTTTTTTAAGAAGTGCAAGACTGGGATCTAAAATTTCTAAAATTCCAGAAGATGCAAAAAATTGGGTCCATTGAATCCTTCTCATATGTAACCTGGCAACAGGAATCATGAGAATCATAAATGCCATGAAAACCTCAGGATCCTGAGATATGCTCTGGTTGAAGCCTGTGACTGACGTGAGAAACTAAGGAAAGTTTCCTGACAAAAATTCATATTCTCCTGTGTCAAAAAAGCCTTTTGCTGCAGGGTGTCTTACAAGACATCCTAGAGAAAAAATCCTGGTTGATGTGGTCAAGGAGAATTTCTGAATATTTATCTGGAATGGTCAGAAGAGAATAAATCTAGTGTAATGACTTGACATCTGGGAAAAGACCCTGCAAAGATAAGTAAGTAATCCAAATAAGAAAATATCTGAATACCGTTCAGTCTGCAATGAACTATGACTGGAGCTAGATACAGTGTAAACACCCTTGGAGCTGTAAGGTAGCCTAAAGGGTAAAGCAAAGAACCGATAATGTGACACAGAACAGAAAAACCTAAGAAATTTCCTGAAGTCTTTGGCTATTGGAATGAGATGGCACACATCTTTTAGATGAAATATTACCATAAGACTTCCCTGAGGAAAGAGAGGCAACACATTATGAAGGGTTATTTTGGAACTTTCACATAACGTGTTAGGAAAAAAAAAAAAGATTTAGAACTGACCTCCAGTAAGAGGAATAGCCTTTGTCCCCCTTTTGATTTAATGGTACTGGTTCTAGGACTTCTAGGGTGAGTAAGTGATGAGGAAACGGAGGGAAAAAATTCTGTTTGGCTGGTGTTTGAGGAAGAACTCTCCTATCTCTCAACTGTACAGATTTTCACAGAATGTCCAAATGTTTGCCTCATATTTTTGGTCTGTTCCTCATAAAAAACATGTTTTTTTTTTGACAAATCACTGTGATGATCTAAGGATTAAAGTCACTAAATAATGACATGGTTTTCATTTTCAGACTTCATATCCTCCAGAAAATGCATGTTAACACAAATCCTGTTATTTTAGCAACTTTCTAAGTCTATACGAGCGATATTTAAAATGTGTCCCCCCATTTTGTTGGGCTTTGTCCAGATTTCTTGAGCTAAGAGGTTGAGAGGTATGCGAAGGAGAGTGTTATTTCTACCTAGTACCAGCTGTATTCCTCCCTGAACTACCTTTAACACCCAAAAGTCTGCAACAATCTGTTATCAAAGGAGAATATACAGAGCCAGTATCTCTCTTTGCTAAAGGATTCTTGTTTCTTGCTGTCCCCCTCTCATAGTCTCTTTTTGTTTCCTGGTTTGGCTTGAAAAGACAGGGAGTTTTTTTGTTTTTGTTTCTTACATGTGAAAGAGGATCTGGAGATTTGCAAAGAGGGGAGGAGTGCTGAAAATCTTGGAAACTCCCTGAATTTTCTCCTCTCATCAAATTAAGAAGCTGAGTAGCAGACAGGTCAAATAAAACCTCCTTATCTAAAGCTGAATTCAAAATTTCAGACTTGACCTCATTAGAAAACCTTTGATTACTTAACCAGGCATACCTTCTTAAAACTGTATCAGAAGCAATGACCTGGACAGTATCTGCACAATTATACATACTGCTTAAGGCATGCTCAGATACTTGAGAAATGTGAGAAACAACATAATTCAGATGTGCATTATCTTCAGGAGGAAATGTGGTAGCTAGTCCTCTTTGAACTGACTGCTGAAAAAAGCACAGACTTCCACATATGGGTCTGACAGTTAAGAAATCTATACACCAAAATGGAAGAAACAAAAAAACCTTCTTACCAAATTTAATTTATCTTTCCCTCCTTATCCAGAGGGAAAGGGCTGGAAGACACCCATAGCCTGTTCCTGGGTGGTGTTGATGTAGATATGGCAGCAAGGTCAGACCTAAGGTGGAAAAATAAATGACTGTTAGTTTAAAAAACTATCTGCTTTTTTGGGAAATGAAGCATGAAAGTCAGACTTGCAACAGACGGCATTAAATACATCCTCCAAGGCTGAAACTAATGGAGGAATGGGAGTAGAATAATCCATTTCTGCTTGTAATATATCATAACATCTTCACGATTCAGGGGAACTTCCATTTGTTCCCATAAAAGCACCTCATTCATCCAGGCTCCGGTCTGAGAAAAGGAAAATTCTTCCAAAGCAGGTCATGAGTACCACATTTCTTCTGACTCTGAGAAATGGGCTTGAAAATCTGCAGAATTTCCTGTCCCTGCCTATGTCAGAATCTTCTGACATATCTTCCTTGGGTATGTTTCTGTTGACCTCTTTTACAGGTATAGTATTCCAAGTACCAGAATTAACAGCCTGTAAAAATTTCGTAGCTAAGGTATGAAACTCATCTTTTCTAATAGTCTCCATGTCTTCAGATGAACAATGTTTAACCTTTTGTTTTTTTCTTTATAGGTATCCCTGATGACCGACTCAAGAGAAAGTAATTCTGCCCCATCAAGATGTCACTTTCTCCTGGCTAAATCAAGCAGTGTTCCCTGGTGTGTCCCCATGTACTAGGAAAGATGGCTCTCCCTTGCTTGGTTCGGACACTGGACCAGCAGAGGAGATGTGACTAAAAAGACTACACCAAAGGAAGCCAGACAGGTAAGTGAGTAAAAAATGACTACTGGCCAGAGAAGAATCACTTACCATTGGCTGAAGCATTGACTGAGTCCGCAGTCTGCAAGGGCTCTTTGGTAAGTTTTTTTTTCTAGGAACAGTGGAAGGTGGACCAGCAGGTGTGGGGTAAGTTTTCATGATGTGACAGAGGAGGATGCTTCAGATGTAGTTAGCTTTGCTGGAACGAGTCAATCAGAAGGTAACTTGTCAAACAGTGTTCACAAGCAGCACATTTACACACACATACACAGTCTCCTAATGAATGTAATGCATAAAAAGCTCGCTAAATTCCTATCAAAAACCCCTTCAGAAAAATTTTACTCTGACCGCAAAAATGGCAGGAGCACTAACATATTCCTCAGTAGTTCCTGCCCAAACAAAACACTTCCTGACTTTAAGCTTTTTCATAAAATACACAAAGTTTACACAAGCAATACATTTTCTTACTAAAATAAACTCTCAGTTAACCAAAGCTAAAAATAGCAGTCCCTGACAGGAAACTTCCAATACTAGAAAGATACTGGGTTTCTTAAAGGGGTAATACTGCTAAAATGTGACAAACTATTAAGACCAAAAGCACAAAATTACAGTTGTGTACACTTACCATAAATGTAGATGTTTGATTGTATTCACTGTTGCAGTCATTACATTTGGGTTATCTGCTTGCAGTAGCCCTCAGTCGGCCTGATTAACAAAGTCTTGGGTCCTGCATCGGTTGCTGCCCCTGCTTCCATGACATTAGGGGTATAAAAAGTTCAGTTTTGTACCTACTATAAATGTAGATGTTCGAATGTATACCCTGCTGCAGTCATCACACTTGGGTTATCCTGCCGTCAGGCGGTCCCGCAGTCGGCCCGAATTCCAAAGTCTTGGTCTGGCGTCGGTTGCTGTCACTTCTTCCCTGACGTCAGAGCGCCAGGGGTATATCAGAGGCATCCAATGCCATTTTCTTCAGTTTTTCTTGCCCCAGATGTCAGGTGCCCCTAATATACATATAGCCATATGGGAAAATAAAACAAAAACCCTTAGGCAGAAGCAAATGCACCACAGAGGCAGAAAAGAATAGAGTGGTAGAAATAAACTCAGCTAGTTCAGAAGGGATGGAGGGAGGGTAACCTGGACTGCAGCAGGGTATACACTCGAACATCTACATTTATGGTAGGTACAAAACTGTACTATGTTCATCGTGTTACCCTGCTGCAGTCATCACACTTGGGTAGAATCCCAAAGCTAAGGATGGGAGGTGGAGTCAAACAGGGTTAGAGGAGGCCCTGCAAAACTGCAGTGGCAAAGCCAGCTCTAGTCTTAGAGTATAGTGGTAAGTGGTAATGTTTGGTGAAGGTGTGTACTGAACTCCAAGTTGCAGCTTCCAGAATATCCCTGGCTGGCACCCCCCTGAGGAAGGCTGTAGATGTAGCTGCTGCCCTGGTAGAGTGGGGCCTTATGGTAACAGGAACTGGTTTTCCATGGTGGGTGTAGCAAAAACGTATGCAATGACCTATCCATTTGGAAATGGTCTGTTCTGAGATAGCCTTTCCTTGTGATGCTGTAGCATAGGATACAAAAAGCTGGTCAGAGTTTCTGAAAACCTTAGTCTTATCCAAGTAGTAATGTAGCTGCCTGCGAATGTCCAAGGAATGCAGGAGTCTTTCTCCTTTGTTCTGTGGACTGGGAAAGAAGGTGGATGGTTTGATTTAGAGCCACACTGGATACCACCTTAGGCATAAAGGAGGGGTTAGTTCATAGAGAAACTCTGTCTTGATGAAAAATGTTGAGTCCATACGTTTTTTAGGTACCATTGTAATTCCCTCATATGCAGTTTTGCAAATGGTATTAGTAGTATGCAAGATGCCATGAAGCCCAAGGCCTGCAGAATTTTTCTTGCAGGGAGTTGGGTCTTTGTTGCCATTATTTTGAAGTATTGAGTTAGTTGTAGTTGTTTGTCTGGTGTCAGATAAGCCATCTGGGCCATTGTATTCAAGCTGGCACCCAGGAAAGTCATATTTTGTGAGGGCACTAGTTTTGATTTCTTTTCGTTTACTGTCTACCCTAGGCAACTTAGAAGGTGTTTTACAAAAGCCAGATGTTGTAAGAGAATGTCCTTGCTTTCTGCTTGGATGAGGCAGTCATCCAGGTATGGGTATATTTGAATTCCTCTTTGTCTGCAGTATGCAATTACTGGTGCCAGGCATTTTGTGAAGACCCTGGGTGCAGTAGATAAGCCAAAGGGCAGTGCAGAGAATTGGTAATGGGTTGAACCTGCAATGAAACGGAGGTATCTTCTGCAATTTTGTCTGATAGGGACATGCAGGTATGCTTCCTTGAGGTCCAATGTTACTAGCCAAGCTTTCTCGCCCAACATGGGAAGAAGCTGCTGTGGTGTTAGCATCTTGAATTTGGGTACTTGCAAGAAGGTGTTTAGAATTGAAAGGTCCAGAATGGGTCTCCAAGCATTGTCCTTTCTGGGGACTAGAAAGAGCCTTGAGTAAAATCCTTGGCCTTGCTCCTGTGTAGGTACCAGTTGAATGGCTCTCATGTCCATGGAGAGCTGTAATTTGTTTTTGTGCCTCTGCCCATTGATTTTGTGGCAGGTTTGGCATTCCTTTTATCCTTGGCAAGGTGTGGAAATGGAATCTGTATCCTTGTGAGATAATGTCTAGGACCCATTTGTCCTTTGTGACGATGCGCCAGTTGTCTGTAAAAAATGCTAATTTTCCTCCCAAGGGAGCTTCAAGAGAGTTTTGCTTGGCAGTTTGAGGTTTAAGTCATTGTGTTTGTCTTCTAGTAGTTTGGGACCTGTCTTCTCCACCCTTCTGTGTTGCAGTGCACCATTGGCGAGGTTTGTAAGGGATTTGTGCTTGTCCTCTGCCCCTTGGGCGCCTGTATTTACCCCTCTGTGGTCTGTCAGAAGCTGGAAAGGACCAATTTTTTGTTGGCCAATTTCTGCTGAAGCGTGGGGGTTGTACCTGTAAGAAATCTTTGACCGTCTGCATAGATTTTGCCTTATCCTCCATTTTCTTTAAAACCTCTTCTGCTTTAACCCCAAATAAGACATCCTGCTGTAAGGGTGCATCTAGTAACTTTGCTTTAACATGATCAGGCAGAGTTTGTTCCTTTAACCAAGCATGCCTATGTATAACAGACCCAGTAACAGCTGCTCTACAGGAAGCTTCCAAGGAATCAAATCCACATTGTAAACTATGTTTGCCCACCTGTTCAGCTGCATGCAACAGATCCTGCATTTCCTTGAATTCAGACTGTTGAGGGTGCGTGCTCATCTTTTGTTTTATTTGAGACATTAGGAATTGCTGGTATTTAAGCATGTGAAATTGACAATTTAGTGCTCTCATAGCTAGAGTAGCTGAGGTGTAAACCTTCTTCCCCTACCTATCTAGTGCTCTGGAGTCCCTTTCAGATGGTATAGGATTTTTAGCCATAGAAGCCTTAGCCCCTTTGGGACCCTGGGAGATTGACTCTGGGTCAGCAACAGGGCTTTTGTAAAGGAATTTGTGTGAGTCAGGCACTCTATAATATTTATCTGGTTTGGGTGGAGCAAGAGGCAGAGAATCTGGATTTAGACTAGATTCTAAGTAAACATCATCCACAATGTCTAAAACTGGAGGGATAGCAAGTGGTCTGTGCTGGGGGAGTAAAAGAAACTCTCAGAGCCTTTTCTTTGAGTCGGAGTAGTCCTGACCTTCCCAGTGGAAATGTTCCCTCCTCATGGTATGTAAGGTTTCCCCAAAGGAATAGTCTTCAGGGGGAGAAGCTGAGGGAATGGAATCTTCAGCATCAGAATCTTTATAAGGGGGAAAGGAGTAATCCTGTTCCTCAGAGGAGCCTGAGGAAATAGACACTTGATCAGAGGAGGCATAATCCTCCTCTTGTCTGGGCCTTTTGTCTGGGGGGGGGGTGGGAACCCCTGATTAAAGAAATCAAATCTTCAACCATTTTAAGCATCTGTTTCTTAGGCATGTGGCCTTGAAGTGGAGACTGATGTGCAGTCTTTTTTGGTTTTAGAGGAGTCTTACTGCAATGTCGTCGGTAGGGCCTAAAGAAAATGGCTGTTTCGGCCTAGAACTCTCTGCTTGAGAATCCAAAGTGGTCTGGGGTTCCAATTCTGCGGTCGCCAGGGGCTGCGTAGGTGCCTCACTGAAAACTGGAGAACCAGCGACCAGCCCAGCCGAGGCCTCGAAGTCTGGCTTGGATCTAGACTGCCTGTCTATCTTTGCGTTTTTTATGCACGCCGGTAGTCGGTTGCTCCGACGGCATAGTGTAATTAAATTTCCTACCGAAGTAGTGTCGTGCGAAATCAAAGCGTCACTTTATAGTGCGCTTATTAAAACTGACAACCAGTGACGTCGTGGTCTGGGCCTAGGCAAGGTATGCAATAAGAATGAAAGTCCTTATGAGGTATTTGCTTCCCACAAGAAATGCAATTGTTAACTTTTTCTGACATCGGACTGAGGCAAGAAAAGGTTCCCCAATGGGGTACTTATCTTTGAAGACTTCGGACTGAAATTCGATTCGAAAATCTCAGGTGTCGGCTGACCGGCACTTCCAAACTGCTTCGGGCACCGCGCAGCAAGAAAGACTGGAGAAAATTGCGTCGGATGCCTCCGATATACCCCTGGCGCTCTGACGTCAGGGAAAAAGCGACAGCGACTGACGCCGGACCAAGACTTTGGAATTCGGGCCGACTGTGGGACCACCTGACAGCAGGATAACCCAAGTGTGATGACTGCAGCAGGGTAACACGATGAACATCATGCAGCCGACGGCATTACATCAGTTTTTCTTGCCCCAGATGTCAGGTGCCACCCTAATGAGAAGCAATTAAATCTATAATACAAGGATATACCCCCAACAAGAAAGCAAGTACACCAAAAGGCTTTCTGCGCATAGTAAGTGAGAGTAGAGGTATAGCCAAAGGGGGCTGGAGGGAGGGTAACCAGGACTGCAACAGTGAATACACTAGAACATCTACATTTATGGTAAGTGTACACAACTATACTATGTTCTTCGTGTTTCACTGTTGCAGTCATTATACTTGGGTAGATCCCCAAAGCTAAGGTTGGGAGAAAGAATTTAAATAGAATTAGGACCAGCTATAAGGCCCTGCAAGGCTGCAGTGGCAAAACCAGCTCTGGATTTAGAGAAAATTGGCAAATGATAATGCTTGGTGAAAGTATGTACAGAACTCCGGGAAGCAGCTTCTAGGATGTCCCTTGTAGGGACACCCCTGAGAAAGGCTGTAGAGGTAGATGTAGCCCTGGAAGAATGGGGTCTGATGCCTTGTGGGATAGGTTTTCCATGGTGCTTATAGCAGAAATGAATGCAGTGGTCTATCCTTTTTGAAATGGTTTGATTTGAAATGGCTTTCCCCTCTGTCTCTACAGCAAATGCCACCAGCAGTTGTTCCGATTTTGAGGTTTAGTCCTATCCAAGTAGAATATAAGTTGCCTGTGCACATCTAAGGAGTGCAGTATCTGTTCCCCTTTGTTCTGTGGGTTAGGAAAGAAGGTAGGCAAATGAATGGACTGATTAAGAGCCACAATGGATACCTCCCTCGGCATGAAGGAGGGACTGGTTCTGAGGGACACCCTGTTTGCATGAAAGATGATGAAAGGCTCCACTGGCATAAGGGCCTGTAACTCAGATACCCTTCTTGCAGAGGTGATTGCTAAAAGGAAAGCTGTTTTCCAGGAAAGGAATTTTAAATCTGCAGTAGCAGCTGGCTCAAAAGGAGGAGGAGTGAGTTTCTCCAAGACAAAGTTAAGGTCCTAGGCTGGAGTTGGAGCTCTCCTCGGTGGCCTTCAATTTTTGGCCCCTCTGAGGAACTGCTTGTGCAGTATGTGAGAGAAGAGGGGAGGCTCTGTGCTATAATGAGCTGAAATGGCTGAGGCATGAATTTTGGAGGAAAAGAACAAGCCCTTATGAAGCATCTCAGTCAAATATTGTAGAATCTGAGGTAAACTGGACACTGCTGCGCTCATCCCTAGAGATTGGTTCCAGGTACAAAATCTTTTCCATTTTGCAGCATAAGATTTTCTAGTACTAGGCCTCCTAGCCTCTATAAAATTATATCCATTACTAATTTACTGATGGGTGGTAAAGGAGCAATTAGGTAATTAGCCAGGCTGCTAGGTTCAGGGTTTGCAGTTGAGGGTGCAGAATCTGGTTCTCCTGTTGAAACAACAGGGAAGGAGTCAGAGGCAGGTGTCATGAGGCCAAGCGTGACACACTGCGCAAGAATGGGTACCAGTGTTGGCGAGGCCAGTCTGGTGCAATTAAAATCGTCCTTGGCTTGTTCTGTTTGATCTTTAGTAGTACCTTGGAGAGAAGAGGCAGAGGAGGAAAGGCATAAACTGATAGGTTTTTCCAGATGAAGGACAGAGCATCCACTTTCCAAGCTAGTTTGTGGGGAATCCTTGTGCAAAATTTGTCCAATTGATGGTTCTGGGGGGAGGCAAAGAGGTCTATATCTGGGCTCCCCCATTTGCTTGTCAACATGTTGAAAATCTTTGGTTCCAGTTTTGACTTGTGTGGGTCCATGAGGTTTCTGCTTAGTCCATCTGCCAATATATTTAGTTTTCCTGGCAGGAATTGAGCTTGTAGATTCACTTGGTAGCTCAAGGCTGTGTTCCACAATGCCATGGCTAGTCTGCAGAGGGGGTAAGAGTGCATACCCCCCTGCTTGCTTGTGTACCACATGACCATGGTGTTGTCCGTCTTTGCCATTAGTTGTCCTGGAAGAATGTGGTCCTTGAAGGCTGTCAGAGCATTCTGTACAGCTAACATTTCCTTTTGATTTATGTGTAAGTGCATTTGACTTGAGTTCCATTTGCCCTGAATGCACTTCCCTGCCAGGTGAGCCCCCCATTCCATAGTCTGATGCATCTGTTGTTAAGGTTTGGGCAGCAGGGGGTAGTGTGAATGGTAGTCCCTTGTTTTGGTGGCAGGCCTCTGCCCACCAAAGGAACTCTAGGCGTAGACAAGGCATGATAGGAATCATAGCTTCTGGATCCTGTGAATGTTGATACCATTGCAGTTTCCTCATATGCAGCCTTGCATATGGAATTAGAGGCCATGGACCCCAAGGCTTGCTGTATTTGCCTTGCAGATAACTGGGTCTTTGTGGCCACTTGTTTGAAGTAGGTTGTCAAATGAGTCCGTTTCTCTGGCGTGAGGAAAGCCATCTGGGAAGTTGTATTCAAGCTTGCTCCCAGGAATATAATTTGTTGACAGGGTACCAGGTGTGATTTCTTTTCGTTTATGGTGTACCCCAGACAAGTCAGTACCCTTTGAACAAAGGTCAGATGACTGAAACATATGTCCTGACTTTCTGCCTGAATTAGACAATCATCCAGGTATGGATATATTTGAATATTTCTTTGTCTGCCGAATGCAATGACTGGAGTTAGGCACTTTGTGAATACCCTGGGCGCAGTAGATAAGCCAAACGGCAGTACAGAGAACTGACAATGCATGTAGCCTGCTTTGAAGCATAGGTATCTTCTGCAAGACTCCCTGATATGGATGTGCAGGTATGTTTCTTTTAAGTTTAGTGTTGCCAACCATGCATCTTTGCCTAGCATAGGAAGCAGCTGGTGAAGAATCAGCATCTTGAATTTCGGAATCACCAGAAAGGTATTTAGAGTAGAAAGGTCCAGGATAGGATGCCATGTATTGCCTTTTCTGGGTACCAGAAAAAGTCTAGAATAGAAACCTTGTCCCTTTTCCTCTTCTGGTACCAACTGAATAGCCCCCATGCTTAAGAGAGAGAGAGTACTTGATTTTGGGCCTCTGCCCACTGATCTGGGGGTAGATCTGGCCACTTGGTGTTGGTAAGGTGTGAAAGTGAAATCTGTATCCTCGGGACACTATATTTAAAACCCATTTGTCCTGGGTAATGAGTTCCCAGTTTTTGGCATGCAGACCAATCTTTCCGCCTAAAGGAGCATTCAGTTGGGAAGTGCTTGGAAGTTTTAAAAACAAGTAATTGAGACAGTTTTCCATAGGGGGAGTCTTACTACTCCCTGATTTACTGCTTAGTCTTGTGTGTTCCCTGGGACTGAAACCTGGGGTTTCTGCTGTGTCTGGGTTTGGCTTGAGAAGACCTGGAAGGGGCTGGAAAGGACCAATTCTTAGAGGGCCAGTGCCTACTAAATTTAGGAGGCTGAACTTGTAAGAAATCGTAACAGTTTGCATAGATTTAGTTTTATCTTACATCTTTTTAAGAACTTCCTCAGCCTCGCTGCCAAACAGGTCCTGATTAAAGGGAGCATCCAACAATTTAGCTTTAACATGATCAGGCAAAGATTGCTCCTTAAGCCAAGCATGCCTTCTGAGCACAGACCCAGTAACAGCAGCCCTGCAAGAGGGCTCTAATGAATCAAATCCACATGGCAAAGTATGTTTTCCAACCAGTTCAGCACAATGCATTAAATCCTGTAATTCTTTATTTTCCGCACAGTCAGGAATCAACATAATTTTCTGTTTAAGCAATCCAATAACATATTGCTGATACTTTAACATATGAAACTGGCAGTTTAAAGCCCTAATGGCCAAGGTTGCAAAAGTGTAAACCTTCTTACCCCATCTATCCAGCACCCTGGAGTCTCTATCAGAAGGGGTAGGATTTTTAGCAGTAGAAGCCTTAATGCCCTTGAGTCCCTGTGAAATAGTCTTTGGATCCGCAATAGGATTTTTAAAAAGGAACTTGTGTGAATCAGGAACCCTGTAATATCTGTCAGGTTTTCTGAGAGCAGGAGGCAAAGAATCAGGGGCCAAACTAGATTCCAAAAAAACATCAACAATGTCTAGTACAGGAGGAATATCTAAAGGCCTATGCTGAGGCAGGAGTAAGAAATCCCCAAGCCTCTTTTTTGAATCAGAAAAATCCTGGCTTTCCCAGTGGAAATGCTCCCTTAAAGTATGTAAGGTTTCACCAAAATAAAAATCCTCTGGAGGGGAAGCAGAAGGAATAGAGTCCTCTGCATCAGAATCCTCATAAGTAGATAAGGGCAAATCCAGATCATCAGAAGAATCAGAAAAATCAGAATCCTGGTCAGATGATTCATAAACAACTTCACTCCTAGGTCTCTTAGAATGGGCAGTTTGGCTTCCCCTGATTAGAGTTATAAGATCTTCAGCCATTCTTATCCTTTGTTTTTTAGGCATAGAGGCCTGAGCATGCGGCCTGGGCGTCGGTTTTTAGGCATGGTTCGAGATTTAGGCCTAAATGAAGAAGGAGGCGTCTGTTTAATATGCAAGTCCGTAGGCCTGAATACACCCTTAGAAGCCGGTGCCAGCACAGTGGCTCTGGACTCATCCAAGGTAGAGACATCCGCGGGTTCCATAGTTGAAGTATCTCGCGGCATACCGGACTCCGAATGGGTCTCAATAGAGGCCTGCAAATCAGAAGTAGCGGGTATCAGGGGCTGCGAAAGCGCATCACTGAGTACCAGTGAACTGGCAACTGGCTTAGGAGAAGCATCTTTGGCAGTTTTGGACCTCGGTGTCCTGTCTCTGTATTTATCTTTGCGTTTTTTTTTAAATCCTGGTAGTCGGATGGCTAACCAATGACATTTCTGGATAATTAAACCAAGAAACAAAATATTTAGAGGCAAAAATATACCGACGACGGATATTGTGCTGATTAAATAAAGCACAAAACTAACAGCAAGGTACATCGTCGTCAGGGCCTAGGCAAGGAATACAGTACGAATGAAAATCTTTGAGGTATTTGCTTTCCACAAGAAATGCAATTATTAACTTTTACTGACATCGGAAGGAGCAAGAAAAAGTTTCCCCAACGGGGTACTTAGCTTTAGTTGACTTCAGTTCTGAAACTCGTAAATGAAAATTTCAGGAGCCGGCTGACCGGCACTTGCGAACTGCTTCTGCTTCGGGCACCGCACGGCAAGAAAGACTGATGTAATGGTGTCGGCTGCATGTTTTACACCCCTGACGACCTGGCAGCAACCGACGCAGGACCCAAGACTTTGTTATTCAGGCCGACTGAGGGCTACTGCAAGCAGATAACCCAAATGTAATGACTGCAACAGTGAAACACAAAGAACATCTGCATACACTAAAAGTACCATGGCAGTACAAGACCGAAAAGCAAAGCGTATGAAATATAAAATATAAAGCCACGACACGGTCAAAAACAAGCAAACAAACAAATTTAATAGATAAGGTACCTTTCGTTCATACCATATAACGAACTTCTTCAGATAAAAACCAAGACTAAATAATTTCCTTATACAGGAACAGGTAAAATCACATGACCATTCATCCCAATCCCTCCATTACTAATGCATACTAAATTAATGAACATTTATCATCATTTAAATATCATAAAATATGTATTATAATATAATTTAACATAACAAAAACTTTATTCTACATATAATAATATCCCTATTAATTAATAAATATTATCTAAGAATTTCATTATCACCACATTCGCCATTTTCCATTTTCACTCAATATACCCTACATCTACAATTTACATTCAGAATATTTAATAAATATTTTAAAAAATATGTTCCTATGTAAGGAAATTATTTAGTCTTGGTTTTTATCTGAAGAAGTTCATTATATGGTATGAACAAAAGGTGCCTTATCTATTAAATTTGTTTGTTTGCTTGTTTTTGACCGTGTCATAGCTTTATATTTTATATTTTTATATTTCATATGCTGTGCTTTCCAGTCCTGCACTGCTGTGGCACTTTTAATGTATGCAGTTTGTGCTTTTGGTCTTAATAGTTTGTCAGTTTTTGTTGGACGGCTTCAGGATTGGATCCTACTTCTGACTTATTTTCTTTGTTGGGAACGGAAGTAAATGTAATTGGAAATTTGATTTTGCTTGTACAAACTTTATCTCAGTGAGTGGATTCCCTAGGTAAAAAAGTGGATAGCTTGTATGCAGGGCAACCTTCTGCACAAACACCACACAACTCCGGGCAGCAAAATACAGCTAATTTGCAAGTGCCAATAGGAGATAATATTTCACCTTCGGCTCAAATGGAAATGAGAAGGGAACCACAATCTTACGCAGTAGCAGCTTCAGCAGCAGTACAACGTGGTGTAAATAATAGACCTAACAGCTGGAATATCGCTTTTAAGGACTGGTTAGCTGCTCCTGTTGCCTTTAATAATGTCACGGATAATTCAAGCATTGACACTAACCCTCCTTTATCTAATATTATTGAACTACTTAATCACCTGGACCCAAATGTTTTAAAATATAAGAAACTAGTCTGGAAGTGGAAATACTTCTGGGAATGTATTAGGTTGGAGATAGTACCTAAGGGTCTTAGGTACTGGCAATACCCTACAGGGCTTATAGCCCAATCGCAATTTCATGTGGAATTAATGAAACTTTTTAACCAGCAAGGGTTGTAGTGTTTTGACTTGTTCTGCAAACATTATACTTCATTAGCGGAGGAAATCGCAAAGGCTGCAGCTAAATTGGATGAGCAAATTAAAGCACATCCTGACTTTCATAGGTATCAGTATGAGTATGGCAGAATTTTCACTAGTGTGGATGAATATGTAACCAAAAGTAAGATTGTTAAGATGAGAAAAATAGACAGGGATCGTGATCAATATAAAAAAGGTATTGCACCCCCCCACCACCAAAATCGCAAGCTTGGACTATTCGGGGAAGGGATTTGAATTCTGAAATGGAAATGATTGGTTCGAATGAAGATAACGAGTAAGAGTTACAAGGGAATAGTATGGGACAGCAATCCCCAGCCGTTGTTACTGATAATAATGTCAATGAAGGAAATATGGAAATATGAAGAAGTAAACGCTTAATACAGCAAGGGAATCAGCAGCAGAATCATAAACAAGGTTATTTACAACAAAACCTGGGACCTTCTACTTCAAATTTTTACTGACGGAACCAACAAATGAAAAAGAATGGTCAGAAGAAAAATGGGAAATGGAGGTAACTGATTGTAGTCAGGACAATTTGGACTGGCATTTAACAATTGTTCCTAATACTGAAAATGATTTTTGTTCATAATTATTAATTTTCCATTTCTGAGGAATTAGTGAATGTTTGGTTGCGTGGCTTGACTTTTGTTCCTTCTAATAGAACAGACATTGCAAAGCTTATTTTGGAATTGAAAATGTTTGTCCGCAAACTGAATTTGAAGGTGGTGTTAGGGGATTGTAACCCAGAAACAAGACAATTTATCATTCCTAGTATGTATAATCCTCCACTGCATCAATTGTTATATACATTTGACAGAATCTGTGAGTTAGATTTTAGAATGATGTGCAATAATGTTGTTAAACATCCTGCTAGAAGAGGATGTAAAAGTAATTTATCTAAAGATCAGTGGGAATCCTTAAATATGTTGAGATAAGCCCCAGTTTGCATCATGAAGCCAAATAAGGGTGGAGGATTGGTACTCATGGATATTACTGATTAAGAGAAACAAATGGAAAGTATACTTAAAACTACTTCATATGCACAGGCATCACTTAATCAACTGAATATAGCTAATGAACGGATTAAAATCTACCTAAATAACATGTTTACAGAGTGTAGAATAGATGCAAATATATAATTATGCGCAAATTTTAAAACCTATAACACCAACAATTTTTGGAGTACCCAAAATTCATAAAGATGTATGTAACCCACCATTTAGGCCTATTGTCGATGGCTGTAATTCTGCTACATATACATTTGCTAAAGTAATTGATATTATTCTCAAGAAATACATAAGTAGCGAGGCATGCATATGTAAGGACTCCTGGACTTTTTTACGCAACATTAATCAATTATCATATAGTCATAACTGTAACTTCCTTACTGTTGATGTAAAGGAATTATATACATCCATTCCACATCAACTAGGAACTGAGTGGGTGAGTTATGTGCTGCGTAAAAAAAGGTGCCACTTTTGATGAGATATCTCTGGAGGAAGAATTGTTGGACATAATATTATCCTATAATTACATTTATTTTAAGGGGAGATATTATGTTCAAAACAGGGAAGTTGCTATGGGATCCCCTTGTGGATCAGCATTTGCAAATCTGGTGATGTCTTACTGGGAGCACCATTTTATTTTCGATAATGAGGAAATCATGGATAAAACTGCTTTCTATACTAGATACCTGGACGATATAGTCATACTTATTAAGGGTGAAGAGACAATAGTGGTTGATTTAGTAAAGTATTTTAATGATACCATGAATTTTTATCTTTTACGCATGCATTCAGTGAACAACAGATTGCATTTTTGGATGTTTATTTGAGTAAAAATGTGGGGGAGAAAAGGTATAAGGCCAAATATTTAGGAAGGGTACTTATTCAAATGCCTACTTACATTATACTAGTACCCACCCCTTCCAACAGAAAAAATCTGTTATCAAGGGACAACTGGTGATGCTGCACAAATGATTACCTTGGTGCAGGATTTTGATAGTGAATGTGAAAATCTAAAGCAAATGTTTTTAAGAAGGGCCTACCCTTTTGCTATTAGAGGAGCTGATCAACGAAGTGGAACATAAGAGAATTAGTGGAATATACAAGACAATCTTGGATGGAGGGGTGGATTATAGCCCACTAAATGAGTCGATTTCTAATGTGGCTATGGCTGAATTAGGAGCTGATAACTAACCCAGTAGCAACTCTGGCTATCATTTGGGATGTGTTATAACATACAGCTCAAATTTTCCACTTATAACAGAAATTATGATGAAAAATTGGAATATTTTTCTGGATGATAGGGATCTAATAGCAAGGGTAGGTCTCGGACCAAAATTTATCTTTAAAAGAGGAAGTACTTTTAAGAAAAATTTATTGTAAAACAAAATGTAACTGTTGTATAAAGATGGTGGTATATGTAGCAACATGCCAAGCATGTGATGTATTTTATATTGGTAAAACAGATCGCCGCCTTAGAGACAGAATTTATGAGCATATATATAGCAAGAGGAAGTATAAAATGGATAGTGCATTAGCAAAACATACATGTATACACCCCCAACATTGGTTTAAATTCTTTGTTATTGATCAGATTGAATATAATCCATGAGGAGGGCCGTTGTCATTGCATTTGGAAAGGATAGAATTATTATGGCAAGTATGGCTGAATGCTTATAATCCGCCAGGTCTGAATGACATGTGCTCTATTATGTGCTTATTAAAACTGAGGAACTTATCGAGATGAAAGTTAGACATAGGATTTAATATAAAAATTTTTTTTTTATTTATTTTTTTTTTAAAAATTAAAAACTTTTTTTTAAAATATTTATTAAATATTCTGAATGTAAATTGCAGATGTAGGGTATATTGAGTGAAAATGGAGAATGTGGTGATAATGAAATTCTTAGATAATATTTATTAATTAATAGGTATATTATATGTAGAATAAAGTTTTTATTATGTTAAATTATATTATAATACATATTTTATGATATTTAAATGATGATAAATGTTCATTAATTTAGTATGCATTAGTAATGGAGGGATTGGGATGAATGGTCATGTGATTTACCTGTTCCTATACAAGGAAATGATTTAGTCTTGGTTTTTATCTGAAGAAGTTCGTTATATGGTATGAACGAAAAGTGCATTTTCTATTAAATTCGTTTGTTTGCTGGTTTTTGACGGTGTCGTGGCTTTATATTTTTATATTTCATACGCTTTGCTTTCCGGTCCTGTACTGCCATGACACTTTTAGTGAATACTCCTAAAAAGCCCAAGTTAAATAAATAGCAATTTTTTTCTTAAATGGCAATATCCTGTGTGGAAGGGTTTCCTTACTGGGGACGTATCTTCCAGAAAAAAAAGGCTGAAGATTCTTCACTTTGAATGCTGATTTTCCCTTCACAGTGCTGACCAAACAGCATAGTGAAAGTGTTGGAGGGAGATAGAGCTTTTAAGCAGGCTGGTTCTGTCTTGGGCAAGACGCAACCCACATGTGAATGAAGAATACAGAATAATTTTGAATGTTAACCCACTGCAGAAAGACCGTCAAAGAGACATTTCTTGTTTCCTTCTGTAAGCCAGTTTAGATGTTTTTTTCCTTCTAAATTCCCTCTTAAAATCTCAGCAAAAAGCATGTTATTCTATGAAATCATTGTATCATTATTTAGTATCTAAATTTATTGTACACTCACTTATTTTAATAGCTTTTAAGTTAATATTTTATTAAACAAACATTCAGATTTTAAACGGACCAGGCTATGATGCTGAAAAGTAGCATTTTCAGCTATTGTATATGACTTAGTTACAAAAACACTTAAAACCCAATTTTCTACTTAGGGATAGATTCCAAATGAGTTGGAGTAAGTGACTTACTCTGGTGCAAGGACTATCTATAATGCAGGCATACACTGGATTAAGTCACTTGTACCAAGAACAACTCTTTTGGGATGGAGGAAGCTTACAATAAGCGAGAAATAAGTTTATAGTTTAGAACCAGAATGCTGCATGTATTATTCCATGAAGGCTTTCTGGACAAACTGAAATTAATTAAAGTAGCTTCATTTTAATCACATAAGCATATACAAATTATCTTGATCAAATGTAGCAGAACAAGACCACTACAGTTTATTAAAATAAGCTACCACTATGTTATGATTCAGGCTTATGCTGGCCATCCTGTTGTTTGATGTAAGGAGTCACATAAATCCAACCCTGTTGGAGCTGCTACACATCCGCAAGTCAAACAGCAAGAGAGTCACCCAATCAAGGTATTTAAACTTAGTCAGCAACTCAAACAAAACATGTTAAAGAGACAGATATGTGTCTTAGAGATTGCCCTTCTTTGGAACAGGCTTCCTATTCACGTTAAGAGCACAGTCCTTCTCTGGCCCTCTTCAAATGCAATTTCGATCAATGAATGGGGAATTGCACATTCCCACCTGTGGTAATGCCTATGTCCCTTAGGACAGGGGCAGTCTGTAAGATACTCAAGGCACAGGCACAAATCCATGACATCCTCTTGCCCCTAGGGGCCATATATTGAGTAAAATCAGGTTATACTGCCTTGGTTTGTAAGGGCTCTTTAGCCATTAGCCTAGTAATCTCCTATAAACCCATGAGAAGTAAAATACTGATTAATCTGTCTGTTCTTATTTCCATATCTTTGCTATTAGTTGCTCAATTTGCCTTCTCTGAGTTCTAAATAATTTCTATTAATTCCCTGTTTTCTACCAGCCATGATTAATTATTATTATTTATTTTTCTTTTTCTGAATGCTGTAACAGCAGCAACATGGTTGAAGCTTTGGGTCTAACTCTTCTGCTATTGGACTACTACAAAATGCTTTAAGTGTTATTTTCAGATAACAGAGATAAATCCTTCAAAGTACATGTTCAAACAGTCTCTCAGCAACAAAGAACTAGTTTAATTTCTTAACACAATACTCTTTTCAGCAAGGATGGCCACAGTGTCACACAATACCCTTTTCAGCAAGGATGGCCACACTGTTTTTCAAGTTTCATTGTATCACATGACTTATAATTCATCTCCTATCTTAAACTAAATAACCATACACAACTATATATAATAGTACTCCAGATTCCTCCAAGTAATTATGTGACAACCACTGAAAACATCTTAAAATGGATCTCACATACAACTTCTAATGAAAAGATAATCCTAAGTAATGCTAACTTCGACTGGCAGATTATCTCTGCAACACACTCATCAACTAGCCTCAATCTGTTTGGCTTGACTCAAATTATTTCCTCTCCCATGTTATAACTATCCCAAAAACAGTGACTCAGTTCTTGACTCAATATTGGTGTCTGATTTCACTTCTGATTCTCTTGTTGACTACCTCCCTATACATGCAGATAGAATCAGTACTCATCATGTTAACCACCACTTACTTAGAACTTCTTGTAACCTCATAAATTTAACTCTGATACATTTAATAGCATCCTAAGCTCCTTTAAACTGGTCTGTCCTAAAAATATTCCACTTGACAAAGCTGTACACACAGGTTTAATACACCATGCCTGAAAACCTTCAACAGTCTGCCTCCAGCTAAAACAAAATGAGTAAATAATAAACATACTCCTTGGTTATCCACTCAGGGCAGGCATCTAATGCATGAAAGAGACGGTGCTTGGAATGAATGGTTAAAACACAGATCTATCCAAAACCTACAACACTTTAAAGAATCATGTAACCAAATTAAAAGACAGATTAACACAGACAAGAAAATTTACTGTAGTAATCCCTTACTAGATCAGTGTTCTGTTCCAACCCTAAAAAAAAGTCTGGTCTTCTATTAACAATATGCGTCATCCTGGAAGAACCACCTCTTCTAATCCTTCCCCAGATTAATACTCTCTCTGAAATAGCTGCTCAATTTAACACACACTTTACAGAAAGCATTCAAGTCCTTACTAAAGATTTTCCACCTAACAATCCTAACATGCTCTCTTTTCTGACAGCAAACACCTCGTTTCACCCTAAAACCCATCCAGATGTTTTACATCAAATCACTACTTCTTAAACTGAAACCCTGTTCTCCTTCAACAGATAATCTCCCAGCAGAATACCTAAAGCTTGCTATCCGTTCCATAGCCTATCCTGTGTCTGTCATAATAAGTAAAAGCATTTAACAAGTAAGTCCACTGGGCACATCTATTTTCAGTGATCACCCAGCAGAAATTTCTGGTTACATCACTTGAGTCACACAGAGGCAACTGAAGACTATGGAAATCCAACCTAGGATTGCTGCATAGCCTAAATCTAGCAACACAGCCATAAACCTATGGTACAGACTGCCAAAGATGATCATAAAGATTGTATGATACAATGACTCATATTTATTTATTTACAGGCATTTATTCACTAGCAAAGTCCCTCTAGGCACAGGTGCCCTTTTTCAGTGGAGGTCCAGGGAGAAAAGCTCCGAGGGAACAATTTAAAGCAATCAATGTTTACAATAACAAATTTTATAATGCAGTTTCTTTGAATACACAGTAAAGCAGGCAGTATAATAAAATTTGTAATTATATTCACAAACATTAATATACAAGCATTGCACTGAAAATTTAGAGATAGAACAGTGGTATATAAGACAGGTAGGAGTAATTTAAGAAATACATTAGAGTGAAGTATTAGAGGGGATAAGCAAGTAAGTGTTAATAGAGAAGTAGCGACAGTGTAGTCATTTGGTTGTGCTAACTAGAAGAAGGTATTGTAGTTTACATACTACAGTAAAGTGAAGTATTAGACAGGGGTAAGCAGGAAAAGTGATTTAGTGTTTTAAAGAGATATATAAGAAGGTGAATGAAGGATGTTAGGAGAACCTGTGTCCCAGATGAGGAGCAGGGACAAAGCCAGGAGGCAGAGAGGAAGTCTTTTAGTAATGGCTTGAAAAGATGAATGTGTGAGATAGACCTGATTAATACAGGAATTTTACTCCAAGTTCCAGCTACATTACTGGAATAGAGACCGACCCCAGCAGCCCCTTGTGGTTTGCAGTTTGTAGATGGTAAACAGTTGTTTATTATTTGACCAAAGGAGGTGGCTTGGTAGACAGTATTGGAATATGGGGTTGAGTGCTGGGCTGGAAGATGTGGTGCAGATGATTTTGTAAGTTATGATGAGCTGATATAAGATAGGTGGTGAAAAAGTTCGAGCTAACAGGAGTTAAATGTTTTTACTGTTAAACAGTAGTGGGTTTGGTAAGTTTTTCTGAAAGCATCTGGTAATTCTGTTGTGGCACTGTTGAAGTTTACAAATAAGTGAAGTTTACAGGTTGATCATGACAGAGACACCATATAGGATACAGTGTACGAGCCAAGTGGTAATTAGAGTTAGCTTGCCAGAGTCCGTAAGGAATTTCTTTACTCCATTAAGGGTCCCTAGTTTTTGAAGGATTTTCTTGATGCTGTGGATATGTTAATCAAAGTTAAGACCATCATTGATTGTCATGCCATATAGTTTTATTGGTAAGGTAGCTTTGATCATGGTTAGTAAAGGAAGAATTTTTTTTTGCATGGAAATGGAATTTTGAAAAAAAAAAAAGAGAAGTATTTTTTTTGGGGAGGGGGATTTAGTAGCAAGTGATTATTCTGCAGCTGACTTTCAAAAGAGTTAAACGCTTCCTGAATAATTCTTTGGCTATGTGTAAAGTTATCTGAAGTGCATATTCAGGTATAAATGTCAATGTACTGTTATGAGGAAAGCTTGCTGAAATGATTTAAATAGATTACTGAATATATTGAAGAGTAGAGGGCCAAGACTATCTCTCTGTGGCATGCCAGTATTGACAGGAATGAAGGAAGAGAGGGAGAAAAGGTGGAGGGCCATTTAACAGAATGGTATCTATCGATTAAGTAGTTGGTAAACCACAGTAGTGTGGATTATGACAGCCCTGGGGAAAATGGTTGACAGAGTTTTTATTGACAACTAGATCAAAAGCTGTAGAGAGATCAAGGAATACAAAGTAAATGAGTTTGCCTTTGTTGATGTATCTGTGAATGTTAATAAGGCCTGGCAGTGCTACAGATGAGTCTAAAACCACTTTGTTAGGGGATCAGAAGCTTTTCCTAAAGAATGTGTTTAAGTAGTTGTTTGTGAATGGACTTCTCCAAAAGTTTTGACAAATGGGATAATATGGCAATAGGTCTGAATTTGGTTATATCAGATGAGGTCCTTCCTTTCTGAAGGAGAATGATGACTTTTTTTTTTCACAGAGAAGATGATTCCTTGATATATATACTGTACAAATTAAGGTCACTCATACTGCCTCAGGGTAGAGTTAGGGATCATATAAGATTCCTCAATGTACCACATAATATAAACATGGAATTGCAAAGGACAAAGTTAAGATGGGTGAAAAAAGGCAGAATGAACCATATATGAATATGTGCAAATTTGTGTGATAGAACTGTTTTCTCTCTGTTTTTGTGTCAATTTTTCCTCGGGATGTAGCAGTAGTGAAAACATGTCTGAAGCACAGCTTCAAGGATGAGCTGGAAGGTGAAACTAGACAGAGATAGACAAATCTTAATGTGACTGTCAACAAAAAGGGTTATGCACTTACCATTACTTAGCATCTGTTTTATCCTATGTCACTATTCCTCACTCTTGGGTCTTGGATCCGACATCAGACCCCAAGCCGGCAACTTTACAGACAGCTTCAAGGCTCGAGCTCCTCCCACTCCCATGATCCCTTGTTGCTCTCTAACCCCTCAGGTCGAGCTTGCCCTGTGCTAGAAAGCAGCTAAGGAAGACCTTGACCACCAAATAGGTCACCTCCACATCTTCTAGATCCTACAGGCCAGGGAGCGGAGGAAGGGATAGTGATGAACAGTGACAGGATAACACACATGCCAAGTTATGGTAAGCACATAACTTTATCTAATGTTATCCAAGTCACTATTCCTCACTCTTGGGTCAGAGTCCCCATCTACCCTAAATCCTGGATGGCCTCATCGAAGGAAATGCCGAAGAACTGTGGAGCCAAAGGAAACCGTGTTCCTGGATACAATGTCAAGATTGTAGTGGCTAACAATGTCAAGTTTGTAGTGGCTAACAAAACTGTGCGGAGAAGACCAAGTGGCTGCCGCAGAAATGTCATCTATGGAGTGATGGCCAAGAAAGGCAGCTGACATAGCTGTTGACTGAGTGGAATAAGCTCTAATTGGCCTTGGTAAAGATAAACCCTTGGATGAATAAACATATGAAATACACAATGAAATCCAATGAGAGAGAGAGAGAGAGAGAGTTACTTTGGACACCATCTGACCTTTTCTGTTAAGAGAAAATGCCACAGACAACAAGTTAGACTTGCGGAAGGTCTTCGTCCCATCTAGGTAAAAAGGCAGCTGTCTAAGAACATCCAGCGTATGCGAGAGGTATTCCCCTTTGTTAGCAAAGTTTGGGAAGAAGACTGGTAATTGGATTTTTGGTTCAGGTTAGTTTCTGCAGCAACCTTAGGGATGAATGATGGATTAGTCCTAACAGCCACCCTATCTTTATGAAAAAACATAAAAGACGGTTTAATAGAAAAAGCCTGCAACTCTGAAACCTCTTTTGGATGAAGTTATGGCTACTAAAAAAGCCGTCTTACATGACAAGAATTTAATATCACATGTAGCAGCAGGCTGAAAGGGACCTTGTGTGAAAGACTGCAACAAGAAGGAAAGATCCCAAGGGGGAGAAGGATCCTTAACAGGGGGCCTAAGTAGAAAAAAAAACCTTTAAAAAGGCTTTGCACAAGCTGGAAGAGAAGTCCGGTTCCTCACACACATGGAAATTGGAAATAGATGCTAACTGCATTTTGATATTTGAAAAACTAGCTCCTTCCTGAAAAAGGGAGGACAAGAAAAGCAAAACATCTGAAATGGAAGCCGAGCAGGGATCTAGACAGTGCTGCTTAGCATAAATAGAAAACCAAAGGTAAGGCTCCAGTTTCTTCAACCAACACAACTGTTTATTAACACAAGTGCTTTCACTAATTGCTTCTTCAGGTGTATCTACATTGTTGCTAAAACACCCATTTTATACTATCATCACAAATCACATGACAAAACCATTTAACTATTTAAAGGAAAATGCTTCTAAAAACATATAAAAATGTATACATTTAAAAATATGTACCATCAAATGTAAATGTAGAAAAATATGTACACATATAACACATTTAAAAACATCACCTACGCAATGGTTTATTTTTAATATGGGTCTCATTGGCACATGGTCACTTAAGCAATGTCCTACATCAGCCCTCAACCTCACAATCCAGTTTGCCTTTAACTCTTCCGTTCTAGCTCTGATATCACCCCCCCCTCTTATTCTGATAACATCTGCCTAAGACCATAAATTTAAAACTATGTCTTTCACTTGTCTCAGACACATGTTTTGCAAGGGCATTAAATATGCTTTTCTGTTTAATATGATATATATGCTCTCTTATTCTATCTTTGAGCAATCTATTGGTCTTACCAACATAGAATTTATTACATAACTGGCACATCTCTTGAATACCTAACACACATTCTAAGCTTACTATTATTATATATTTTATTATCCCCAGAGTTTTCACAAGGTTCTTTAAAATAGAGCTTTGCTCTCGTACCCATTAATTTTTCTGTCTCTATTATATTACTGTGTTGCAATAGGCACATCATGTGCCAATGGTTATGTGAATGCAGTGATGTTAGCATGGGAGATAGAGAATGTGGAAAGGGGTCCCTGTAAACAGCACATACTGTTTTTTCGAAGGTTTGTAGATGACCTCTTCCTGTTACGGAAGGAGTAGAACAATTATTGGATTTTGTGGAATGGAGTAATAATTCAACACCATTCCTTAAATTTACACTGACATGGTCTTGCTCTGAGGCGAATTTCCTGGATGTCAGTATAGTGGGAGAAGAAGAAGGGGAATTACGTACAAAAATGTACAGGAAAGAATGTCATGCCAATAAATTGCTAAGGAAAGATAGTATGCATCCCAAGTATGTATTTAGAAATGTCGTACATAACCAGTTGTATAGGGTGTCAAGGCTTAATGTTAAACAGAATGACTTTAAACAACAAGCAGAAGTAGTAAGTACAGAGTTGGTGGAAAGGGGATACAATAAGGATGAAGTATG
Source organism: Protopterus annectens (assembly GCF_019279795.1). Classification (NCBI taxonomy): domain Eukaryota; kingdom Metazoa; phylum Chordata; order Ceratodontiformes; family Protopteridae; genus Protopterus; species Protopterus annectens. Next base: position 862,112,297 of record NC_056725.1, read on the forward strand.
TAGTAATATGATAGAGATAGAAAAATTAAGGGGTACGAGAGCAAAGCCCTATTTTTCAGAACTTTTTTGAAAACTCTGGGGCTAATAAAATATATAATAATAATAAGCTTAAAATGTGTGTTAGTTATTCAAGAGACGTAAGAAAATATACCAATATTATTAATACTCATTGGAATCTCTTGACCACAGATAGGCAAGTGAGTAAGTTTCTGGACCCACATCCTCAGTTTATGTTTAAGAACAAAAAGTCATTGAAAAGAAAACTGTGTACACTGAGAGATCAGACAGGGCATTCTAAAGATAGAGGAACTAAACCCTGCAAGAAATGTCAGTATTGTGAATACATACATGTAGGAACAGAATTTGAACATCCAGATTCTCATGAGGTCTTTCATTTGAGCGTTAATGCAGCTTGTAGTACCCCCCATGTGGTATATCTGGCTACGTGCCAGTTATGTAACACATTCTATGTTGGTAAGACCGATAGATAGAATAAGAGAGCATATATATCATATTAAATAGAAACGCATATTTAATGCCCTTGCAAAGCATGTGTCTGAGACAAGTGAAAGACATAGTTTTAAATTTATGGTCTTAGGCAGATGTTATGAGAATGGGGGGGTGATATCAGAGCTATAACGGAAGAGTTACAGGCAAACTGGATTGTGAGGTTGAGGGCTGATGTAGGACATGGCTTAAATGACCACGTGCCAATGAGACCCATATTAAAAAATAGACCATTGCGTAGGTGAGGTTTTTAAATGTGTTATATGTGTACACATTTTTCTGCATTTGCATTTGATGGTACATATTTTTAAATGTAATACATTTTTATATGTTTTTAGAAGCATTTTCCTTTAAATAATTAAATGGTTTTGTCATGTGATTTGTGATAATAGTATAAAATGGATGTTTTAGCAACAATGTAGATACACCGAAGAAGTATTTAGTGAAAGCGCTTGTGTTAATAAACAGCTGTGTTGGTTGAAGAAACTGGAGCACTGCCTTTGCTTTTTTTCTGCATTTATTCTTGGACCTTTGGTGGCTTACTGCAGAGGCACCTGGATTTTGTTGGTTTTGTTTTTCATTTTCATAAATAGAAAACCGTTTTCACTTACTAGCGTAAATCTTTCTAGTGGAAGACTTCTGAGAGGCCAGGATAATGCTCTTAATGGGAGAATTATTTATTTATTATTTATTTTACATTTGTTAACCAGGGTTGTCTGACTGAGCCGAAAAGGCCCTTTCTCAGCAGAGGCCCGGGGAGAAAAGCTCCACAAAGAAAAATTACAGATACATTTAGTTATTTTGACATGATCAGTATACACACAAATTACAAAAGACATGTTTTTACAGTGGTATGCGGCACATCAACAGTTACGATGGAGAGATCAAAATCAAAAATATTAATTTAAAAATAAAGGTAATTAATAGATTTGTGGTGTACAGCTGAAATTTGGAACATAGGTAGAATACATACATAGTGCACAGGTACAGTACATACATCGCAGATTAGCCAGTGTTTGTGAGTAAGATTGAAAACTATTATCAAGTACTCTAGATTTAGTATGTATACCTTATCCACTTTCACTAGCCTGGGGAGCAATCATGGCACTGCCAACTTTGCTTGAGATGTTACCTGATGAGGTCTTTAAAGGAGGCTTTGGATGATGGTGTTTTGAATGTTAGTGGGGACAGAGTTCCATTTATTTGCCACTGAACTACTATACAGCACATCTCCAAAGCTATTGTATCTGTTGGTGACTTCTAGTAGTAGTTTTCTTGATGATCTAATATGCTATAGCCTGGTCATGTGGGAAGAAGTGAAGAAGAAGTCTGGGTTGGTTTAGAATTACTGGAAGTGGACAAACCATGCTGTCAGTCTGTAGGTTGGGAAGTGGAAGCTGAAAGGGATGGGAAATCAGATCCAGAATGCGATCTAGTACCCAAGGGAAGTACTTCAGGTGAGACTGAAGAAGGGGAAACCACACCTGCTGAGAACAAAATGGGGTGATGAGGATCAAGGTAGCCTGGAGGCAACGGGCTTTTTGTAGTACTCTGAGAATGAGAGGCAAGAAGGATAGGCATAAAGGAGATCCGGGGGTCAATTGAGGATCAGAGCATCCCTGGGGGACTTCCTGGTTGGGAGAATCAGGGAAAATACCGGCTGCATTTGTAGCTGAGGAGGGATGCAAAGAGATTGCAGCTCGGCTGACCCCAGTGAATGAAGATCTCTTTCGCCACGAAAGGATTCAAGGACCACTCGTGAGGGCTCAGAATTGCCCTGCTCAGTCTGTCTGCCAACACGCTGGTCTCCTCGGGAATCTGCGTTGCACCGAGAAAGCACCCCAAGGATATCGCCCATTCCCACACTCGCATGGTCTAGTGACAAAGCAGATAAGAACATATGCCCCCTTGCTTGTTAAGGTACAACACAACCACCATGTTGTCTGTGTGAACTGCAATGGTACCCGGAGAAAGGTAGTCCTGGAAGTCATACAACGTGAGTAGGACTGCCCTGTTCTCCAAGAAGTTGATATGCAATTTGGTCTCTGCTTCTGACCGTCTGTCCCTGAAAATGCCCCCCCCCCCCACCTTAACAGGGAAGCATCCGTGGTTACAGTGGAACTGAGGAGAGGAAAAGAGAATGGTCTGCCTGCCAGGAGATCAGGAGACCGAATCCACCAAAGAAGATGATACCTGCATACTGGTATGAGGCGGATCGGAGCTGACATTGGGTGAACCAGGGGAGACCACTGAACAGCTAGAGTCGATTGCAAAACCCTCATGTAGAACCTGTCCAATGGCACTAAGTAAATCGCTGTTGCCATGGACCCTAAGGCTCTGAGCACTAGGTGGGCCTAGGGGTGATACAGATCAAGAAGAGGTTGGACATGAGGCCTGATGAGGTGTACCCACCAGGCCAGGAGCACTGCAATCTCTGACACAGTATCCAAATGAATCCCAATGAACTCTAGGCTTTGAGACAGACTGAGACTGGACTTGAGTAGATTCACGGTGATGCCTAGTTGGTCAAAAAGCTGCAGCAGATACTGCAAGGCAGCGGCTAAACGATGCTTAGTGAGAGCTGTGAGGAGCCAATCATCGAGCTAGGGAAACACATGGAATCCCTGCAGTCCAAGGTGAGCTGTGACTGCTGCCATGCACTTGGTGAACACCTGGGGGCTGGTGTGAGAATAAAGGGCAGAGTTCTGAACTGATAATGAATGTCCCCCACTAAAAATTGTGGAGATGTCTCCTAGAGCACCTGTCTATTTTGATGTGAAAGTACGCATCCTGGAGATCCACAGAGCAGATCCAATTGTCCTTGTGCAACAAGGGCATGATAGACTGAACACTGACCATCCAGAACTTTGATTTCCTGATTGAAATGTTAAGTTTGCTGAGATCCAGGATCGGACGCATGTCCCCCATCTTCTTTGGCACCAAAAAGAATCGAGAGTAAGTTCCAGATTCTCACTGTCTTGGGGGGATCTCTTGTATGGCCCTCTTCTGAAGAAGCCTCAGAACTTCTTCCTGAGTTAGCTCCCCCTCTGATGGGGGTGGTGCATTGGGGAGTTATTCCATTACAGGAGGAGGCTGGGAAAAAAAAATACAATAACCCCCTGGAAATGATATTTCGCACCCAACAATCTTTTGTGATACTTGCCCAGGCTAAAGTGTGCAAGGACAAATGACCCCCCCCCCCGACTGCTTCCAAGGCAGGACAGTTGGGCAGCACTTCAGGAGCACTGCTGGGACTTCTCAAAGAAGGGTTCTCTGGAGCCCTGATTTTGCGGACCCCCTCTGCCCCTAGGGCACCTCTGCCATTGATCCCTCTCCCCCGATCTCTGGAGGAGGCTCATCCTGAGCATCCTGGAAGGATGACTGGGACTTGCAAAACCACATCTTCCTGGCTGTGTCTTGGAAAAGGAGCATTGAGGGGTAGAGAATATGTTTCCTACAGCCGACAAAGTCTTGCCCTCCTTCTTGCTGTGGGATGCCTTGAAGGACTCCACTCAATCGCAAAGAGGCAGCCAGGTATGATATCGAATAGCGATGCCTGTGCTGGCCACCCATGAGGCTCCTTTCTTCACTTTGGCAATCAGCATCATTGATGAATTAGCCAGGGAGGAAAGTGCAGACAGTTTGGGGGACACCTGCTTAGTTCCCCGGCCAGTAGTACCTCAGAAAGGGACATGGTAAGCTCTTTGACCAGGCCCTTTGAAGTCGGGTGAAATGTGCCAGATAATTGAGAGCACACAGCTCGAAGGTGGCTGAGGCAAACACCCGCTTTCTGTGCCTGCCAACTGCCCAGGACTCACGGTTGGGTAAATGGACAGACATACTCTGTTCTGTCAGTTCCTTCGTGGTGGTGGCAGCTACCACAACTGCATCGACTGGCACGCATTTAGACTGAAATTGCCTGTCAGGAGGGGGGGGGGGGCTAAGGAAATGGTTAGCTCGTTTGTGGACAGGCTCCACAGTATTGAGCTCCTTCCATGCCTTGTTGGCAATGAGATTAACAAGCTCATCTGCCAGAGGGGACACCTAACAAGCAGATGGTCCCATCCCGAAAAACTGACACCTTGGAGGATGGGGGGAGGGGAGACCAACCACCCTTAAGCTTAAGGAGTTCCAGGATGTCCACAAAGGAGACAACATCTGGCAGAGACCTAGGGGCCCTGTCCTCTTCATCAAGGTCCGTATCCTCGGTGAGGGACTCGGCAGGTGAGTCCAAGTGTCTCCTCTTACACGGTCTCATCCAAGGAACCTCCTCCAAGGAAGGCTTGGGGGAGGACTCAGAAGGGAGGGAGACCCCAAGTGGGGCAGCTCCTGCCTGAAGGCTAGTTCGAGAGGGCTGACCACGGACAGGATGAGTGGGGTCCGCAAGATGGGGCTGGGAAAGTCCCTGGAAGGCCAGAGAGGACACTCTCTTGGAGGAAAAAGTCTGTGCTACGACCCAGAAAGCCAAGGGACTGAACGATACTCTGTCCACTCTCCATGCAGGAAAGCCTACCTGGGATGACTGGCTGGAGCAGGGCAGAACCTCCGGGACTCTGGGTAGTACTGGCCTCGAGCTATCACAAGCCAAAGTGCCAAGGGGAAGGGAATGGTTTGAAAAACCAGGACTGTAACCCCCACCCAAGGACCGTGGAGCAACCACTCAAGTCTGAGACTCCACCTGCACAGGGAAAGGGCGAGCAGAAGCAGTCAGGGACTCTGGCAGGGTGGGGGCAGAAGGGTCCCCAGATATCTCAGTCACCCTATTTGTACAGTGCAGGGCCAGGAAGTCCAAAACCACTCTGGTTGGACAAGGAGAAACCAAGGAGGTGGTGGGCGATGGCTCCTGAGCCAGATAGGCAAGGGATGCGAGAAGCTCCCGCTCAATCTGAGCCTTAAGAATAAACCTCATCATCCTGTCCATAACCGGAGGGAGCATGCAAATGGAAGATCTGGAGGAAGTGGAGGAGCTAGCTGGGGATGAGTGCATGGATCCTGAGGGCCTCCCTTCTAAGGAAAGGCTTCTGTGTTTGGAGCCAATAGAAGATTGCCCCAAGCCAGAGCCTGACTGGGAATTCTCGATCACAATAGTGGGAACTAACACCGATCCCGGATCCGACCCCCTCAGATCCAAAGAAAAGGTAGGATCCGAAGGCCTGGATCCCATGTCCTGGATCTGAAGGAGCTGGATCTGTGGCTGGTCTGTATCCTTCCAGATACGAAGGTCTTGGACCGGAGACCTTGAATCCCGGGGTGAATTCTCGAGACCTCGGATCCGAAGGCTTGGGAGCAGATGCCCCGGATCCATGGTCACGGGTCTAAGAATCACAGAGCATTGGATCTGACTGAGAAGAAACTGGGGTCAGAAACTACGCACTAGGATCCAATAGTCTTGTTTTCTTAGCAGAAGACCCCGAGGACAGGGGGGGGGGCCTTCCTCTTGTGCTTGGAGGGTCCAGTCTTGGCAAGGGACTGAGCCAAGGGACCTCCTTGAGCCAACACTTTCAACAAGAGTTTGTTTCGGCGCTCGACCAAAGCCCTGGGGTTGAATGTGGCAGAAATGTTGCATTCAACCTCCAGGTGGTCGGTGCCCAAACAGTAAATTCACTCCTCATGCGAATCAGAAACAGGCATCCTCCAAACGCATGAGGAGCACCACTTAAAACCTATGGGCTCATCAGCCCTGGTGCCTAAGTCTAAGGGACAAGCTAACTCACAGTCGTTAAACAAGCCAAGATCAGACCAGAAACATCAAGCCAAAATGCACACACACACACACACACACACACACACACACACACACACACACACACACACACACACACACACACACACACACACACACACACACACACACCAACTAGAAGAAGAAGTGAGGCAACTATACTAAAAGAAACAAACTACCTAAACACACTACATAAAAAGGGGTGCCAAAACAGAACAACCCAACAAAACCAACAAACCGGGAGAGGAGGGATAAAACTACAACTAAAAAAAAAACTCTACATACCTAAAATACCTAAACTAAGCACAACTAACCAAAAAGTAAGAAAAAATATTCTACTTATCCCAGAACAGGAAAGTACAGTTGTGTACACTTACCATAAATGTAGATGCTCGAGTGTATTCACTGTCACAGTAATCACTTTTGGGTCATCTGCTTGCAGTAGCCCTCAGTCGGCCTGATTAACAAAGTCTTGGGTCCTGCGTTGGTTGCTGCCCATTCTTCCATGATGTCAGGTTGTCAGGGGTATAAAACATGCAGCCAACACCATTACATCAGTTTTTCTTGCCCCAGATGTCAAGTGCCCCCTTAATGGAAGCAATTAAATCTATAAATATACAAGGTTACACCTCCAACAAAAAAGCAAATACACCAAAAAGCTTTTGAAGATAGTAAAGGAAAGTAGAGGTATATCCAAAAAAGAAGGGGGCTGGAGGGAGGGTAACCAGGACTGCAACAGTGAATACACTCGAACATCTACATTTATGGCAAGTGTACACAACTGTACTATGCTCTTTGTGTTTCACTGTTGCAGTCATCACTTTTGGGTAGATTCCCAAAGCTAAGGATGGGTGAAGGAATTTAAATAGAATTAGGACCAGCTAAAAGGCCCTGCAAGACTGCAGTGTCAAAGCCAGCTCTGGATTTATTGAAAATTGGCAGATGGTAATGCTTGGTGAAAGTATGTACATAACTCCAAGTAGCAGGTTCTAGGATGTCCCTGGTAGGGACGTCTCTGAGAAAGGCTGTAGAGGTAGATGCAGCCCTGGTAGAGTGGGGTCTGATCCTCTGTGGGATAGGTTTTCCATGGTGTTTGTAGCAAAAATGAATGCAATGGCCTATCCATTTGGAAATGCTTTGCTTTGAAATAGCCTTCCCCTCTGCCCCTGCAGCAAATGCCACCAGCAGTTGATCAGATTTCCTTTGAGGTTTAGTTCTGTCCAAGTAGAATCTAAGTTTTCTGTGCACATCTAAGGAGTGCAGAATCCGTTCCCCTCAGTTTTGTGGATTAGGAAAGAAGGTTGGCAAATGTATGGACTGATTAAGGGCCACACTGGATACCACCTTGGGCATGCAGGATTGGTCCTGAGGGACACCCTATCCGCATGAAAGATGATGAAAGGCTCCACTGCCATGAGGGCCTGTAATTCAGATACCCTTCTTGCTGAAGTGATTGCTAAAAGGAAAGCTGTTTTCCAAGAAAGGAATTTTAAGTCTGCAGTGGCAGCTGGCTCGAAAGAAGGAAGGGTGAGCTTTTCCAATACAAAGTTGAGGTCCTGGATGGTCGTAGATTTTTGGCCCCTCTGTGGAACTGCTTAAGCAGTGGATGAGAGAAGAGGGGTGGTTCTGTGTTATAATGAGCTGAGATGGCTGAGGCATGAATTTTGATGGAGGAGAAAAGGAAGGCCCCTATGAAGCATCTCAGTTAAGTATTGTAAGATCTGAGGTAAATTAGGCACTGTTGTGCTCATCACTTGAGATTGGTTCCAGGCACAGAATCTTTTCCATTTTTCAGTGCAAGACTTTCTGATACTAGGCCTCCTTGCCTCTAAAATGATATCCATCACTGGTTTACTGAGGGATGGATAAAGGAGAAATTATGTAATTAGCCAGGCTGCTAGATTCAGTGTTTGATGTTGAGGATGCAGAATTTTGTTCTCCTGCTGAGACAATAAAGTAGGAGTCTGAGTCAGGTGCCATGGGGCCCCCAGTGACACATTGCACAAGAGGGGGTACCAGTGTTGTCGTACCAGTCTGGTGCAATCAAAATCGTCCTTGGTTTGTCTTGTTTGATCTTTAGTAGTACATTGGAGAGTAGGGGCAGAGGAGGAAAGGCATAAACTTATAGGTTTTTAAGTTTTTCCAGCTGAAGGACAGAGCATCCACTTTCCAAGCTTGTGGGGAGTCCATGTGCAGAATTTGTCCAACTGATAGTTTTGGGGGAAGGCAAACAGGTCTATATCTGGGCTCCCCCATTTGCTTGTCAACATGTTGAAAATCCTTGGTATCAGTTTCCACTCGTGTGGGTCCATGAGGTTTCTGCTTAGTTCGTCTGCCACTGTATTTAGTTTTCCTGGCAGGAATTGAGCTTGTAAATGTACCTGACAGCTCAGGGTTGTGTTCCACAATGCCATGGCTAGTCTGCAGAGGGGGTAAGAATGTGTATCCTCCTGCTTGTTTATGTACCACATAACAGTGGTGTTGTCCTTCTTTATCATTAATTGTCCTGGAAGAATGTGGTCCTTGAAGGCTGTCAGAGCATTCTGTACAGCTAACATTTCTTTTTGACTGATATGCAGGGGCATTTGACTTGGGTTCCATTTGCCCTGAATGCACTTCCCTGCCAGGTGGACCCCCCCATGCATAGTCTGATGCGTCTGTTGTTAAGGTTTGGGCAGCAGGGGGTAGTGTGAATGGTAGTCCCCTTTTTTGGTGACAGGCCTCTGCCCACCAAAGGAACTCTAGGTGTAGGCAAGGTATAATAAGAATCATTGCCTCTAGATCCTGTGAATGTTGACACTATAGGCTTTTGAGATACCACTGCAGTTTCCTCATATTCAGCCTTGTATATGGAATTAGAAGAATGCAGGAGGCCATGAACCCCAAGGCTTGCAGTATTTGCCTTGCAGATAACTGGGTTTTTGTGGCCACTTGTTTGAAGTAGGTTGTCAAATGAATCCGTTTCTCTGGCGTGAGGAAAGCCATCTGGGAAGTTGTATTCAAGCTTGCTCCCAGGAATATAATTTGCTGACAGGGTACCAGTTGTGATTTCTTTTCCTTTATGGTGTACCCCTGACAAGTCAGTACCCTTTGAACAAAGGCCAGATGATTCAAATGTATGTCCTGGCTTTCTGCCTGAATTAGACAATCGTCCAGATATGGGTATATTTGAATATTTCTTTGCCTGCAGAATGCAATGACTGGAGTTAGGCACTTTGTGAATACCCTGGGCGCAGTAGATAAGCCAAAGGGTAGAGCAGATGTAGCCTGCTTTGAAGCGTAGGTATTTTCTGCAAGACTCCCTGCTAGGCATGTGCAGGTATGCTTCTTTAAGTCTAGTGTTGCCAGCAATGCATCTTTGCCTAGCACAGAAAGCAGCTGGTGAAGAGTCAGCATCTTGAATTATGGAATCACCAGAAAGGTATTTAGAGTAGAAAGGGCCAGGATAGGATGCCATGTACCACCTTTTCTGGGTACCAGGAAAAATCTCAAATAGAACCCTTGTCCCTTTTCCTCTTCTGGTACCAACTAAACAGCACCCATGCTTAAGAGAGAGAGTACTTGATTTTGGGCCTCTGCCCACAGATTTGGGGGTAGATCTGGCCACCCACTTTGTGTTGATAAGGTGTGGAAGTGAACTCTGCATCCTTGGGACACTATATTTAAAACCCATTTGTCCTGGGTAATGAGTTCCCAGTTTTTGGCCTGCAGACCAATCTTTCTGCCTAAAGGAGCATTCAGTTGGGATGTGCTTGGAAGTTTTAGAAGCAAGTCACTGAGACTGTTTTCCATAGGGGGGAGTCTTACTACTCCCTGATTTGGGTACGGAAACTCCCCACTGCTTAGTCTTGCGTGTCATGTGGGACTGAAACCTGGGGTTTCTGCTATGTCTGGGTTTGGCTTGAGAAGACCTTGAAGAGGCTGGAAAGGACCAATTCTTAGAGGGCCAGTGCCTACTAAATCTAGGAGGCTGAACTTGTAAGAAATCTTTAACAGTTTGCATAGATTTAGCTTTATCTTCGATTTTTTTAAGAACTTCCTCAGACTTGTTGCCAAGCAGGCGGTCCTGATTTAAGGGAGCATCCAATAATTTAGCTTCAACATGATCAGGTAAAGATTGCTCCTTAAGCCAAACATGTCTTCTGAGCACAGAACCAGTAACAGCAGCCCTGCAAGAGGCCTCTAAAGAATCAAATCCACAATGCAAAGTATGTTTTCCTACCTGTTCAGCAGAATGCATTAAATCCTGTAATTCTTTATTTTCCGCACAATCAGGAATCAACATCATTTTCTGCTTAAGCAATCCAATAACATGTTGATACTTTAACATATGAAACTGGCAGTTTAAAGCCCTAATGGCCAAGGTTGCAGAAGTGTACACTTCTTACCCGATCTATCCAGTGCCCTGGAGTCTCTATCAGAAAGGGTAGGATTTTTAGCAGTAGAAACCTTAATGCCCTTGGGTCCCTGTGAAATAGTCTCTGGATCTGCAATAGGATTTTTTAAAAGGAACTTGTGTGAATCAGGAACCCTGTAATATCTGTCAGGTTTTCTGGGAGCAGGAGGCAAAGAATCAGGGGCCAAATTAGATTCCGATAAATCATCAACAATGTCTAGTACTGGAGGAATAGCTAAAGGCCTATGCTGAGGCAGGAGTAAGAAATCCCCAAGTCTCTTTTTTGAATCAGAAAAATCCTGGCTTTCCCAGTGGAAATGTTCCCTTAGAGTATGTAAGGTTTCACCAAAAGAAAAATCCTCTGGAGGGCAGAGGGAATAGAGTCCTCGGCATCAGAATCCTCATAAGTAGATAAGAGCAAATCCAGATCATCAGAAAAATCAGAATCCTGGTCAGAAGATTCATAAACAACTTCAGTCTTAGGTCTCTTAAAAATAGGAGGCTGGCTTCCCCTGATTAGAGTTATAAGATCTTCAGCCATTCTTATCATTTGTTTTTTAGGCATACAGGCCTGAGCATGCAGCCTAGGCATCGTTTTTTTAGGTATGGTTCAAGATTTAGGCCTAAAAGAAGAAGGAGGCGCCGGTTTAATATGCAAGTCCGTAGGCCTGAATACACCCTCAGAAGCCAGTGCCTGCACAGCGGCTCCGGACCCATCCAAGGTAGAGACATCTGCAGGTTCCATAGTTGAAGCATCTCGCGGCATACTAGACTCCGAATGGGTCTCAGTGGAGGCCTGCAAATCAGAAGTAGCGGGTATCGGGGGCTGCGAAAGTGCCTCACTGAGAACTGGTGACTGGCTTAGGAGAAGCGTTGTCGGCAGTTTTGGACCTCGGTGGCGTGTCTCTGTCTTTATCCTTGCATTTTTTCGGAATCCTGGTAGTTGGATGGCTAACCGAAGACATTTCTGGATAATTAAACCGAGAACCAAAATATTTTGAGGCGAAAATATACCGACGATGGACAGTGCGCTGATTAAATAAAGCACAAAACCGACAACACGGTATGTTGTGGTCAGGGCCTAGGCAAGGAATACAGTACGAATGAAAATCTTTATGAGGTATTTGCTTTCCACAAGTAATGCAATTATTAACTTTTACTGACATCGGTAAGGAGCAAGAAAGTTTCCCTAATGGGGTACTTTGCTATAGTTGAAGACTTCAGTTCTGAAACTCGAAAACGAAAATTTCAGAAGCCGGACGACTGGCACTTGTGAACTGCTTCTGCTTCGGGCACCGGACGGCAAGAAAGACTGATGTAATGGCGTCGGCCACATGTTTTATATCCCTGAAAACCTGTAGTCATGGAAGAAGGGACAGCAACCGATGCAGGACCCAAGACTTTGTTAATCAGGCCAACTGAGGGCTACTGCAAGCAGATAACCCAAAAGTGATGACTGCAACAGTGAAACACGAAGAACATCTGAGCCAAGAAACCTATGTCTGCAGCAGAAAGCGGCAAACTAAATCTGAGGGGTTAGAGGACAGCAAGGGATCATGAGAGTGGGTGGAGCTTGAGCCTTGAAGCTACCTGCTCGGATCCAATGTCAGATCTAAGACCCGAGAGTGAGGAATAGTGACAAGGATAACATCAGCTCATGAGTCTATTAAAAAGTATATAAAAGGAAAATTTACATGAAGGGATGCCTCTTAGCTGTTGATCTGCTTGTTTTCTTAATGTTAGCTTCAAATTCCACTACCTACCTTTTTCATGTAAAACAAATGCATTATTTGCATTGTAAGAGGCTGCCGGAAAGGTTTATTCAGTACATTTAATCTTTTACACAATATCAGGGATGACACAACATCAGGGAAAGAGCAGCTTACCAGGTAGTTCTCATACTTGGATACAGTTAAGGTCCACCTTAAAATACAACTAGCCCTGGTCTTGACAGGAGGTAAAGCCAGGCCCTCAGGGTGCTGAGAGAAGACCACTCCTCTAAGTGATAGATGAAGGGAAGGCATGATACACAGGAGTAAACAACTTCCACTGCTACCTGGATGATAGCTCCTTCTGGCTGTCTCTTGCTTCTGCTATGACTAACAGCAGGGGAACAAAAGGGATAAAGTTCTACATTAAGGGGGGGGGAGCTGATATAAAGAGGCAAAAAAGAAACTTAAGCTACATTCTCTGATATAAGCCTGAATCAAAAGATAATTATGTTCTGAGAAAAGGCCAACTCTAACAACAGCCGTACATCTCAAAAGTCTGGAAAATTTCTCAAGATAATAGCTATGAATAATGTCTTCTAAGAGAAAAGACAAATGTGAAGCTACTGTTCCCCTGATGGCCAACTACCAGAAGTGCAAGACCCAGTAGTGCCAGTACTGAAAAGTAGTACAATAAACTGCAACTAGAACAGAAACAAACTCTGAAAACTGCTATTACACCTTTCAAGAATTTCTGTAGCAGAACTCCATCCCCTTCCAGCACCCCCACACCACTGCTACTTATGTACATCAAAACACCTCTGTGTAGCAGGGATACACTTGCCATACTTTCCATTTCTGAGAACTTATCCAATAGTGGTATAATATCTTGAGCTGACAACACCGTTGTTGATCTCTACCTACAGGTTACTGCCCATTAAGCTAAAATTATATTCAACATAAACCATGCCTTCTGACATCTAGGCATACTATTTAACAAATCATATACAAGAAAAAATGGCGTAGCAAGGTTAAACCTCCACATGAATACCTCCTTTATCATTTTATGCAATGCTGAAAAGTTTCCAGTTCAGTACAATTCGAAAATTGTATCCTCCCAATAGCTACTCCCTCTGTCCAAATATCACCAACATGTGTTACTAACTGGTACAAACATTTTTAGTGTGTTTGGAACGTACACATTTCAGTCCATTCCCAAACTCTACTCAGTTCCTTTGACTGTTCTTTCGCTTTCTTCTTGATATTACTATATCTTCCTGATAAAGCCTCTAATATTTTCAGACTAGCAACTTCTTGAACTGGTTCTTTGAAGAACTTTGGCAATTCTGATGACTGTGCCACATTCTCCTTTTACGCTGTGATTTGAGTTAGCTTTGTCTGGAGACCTAAAACCTAATGTTGGGGGCCACATTTTCCCTTTGCATCTTTGCATGTAATACTACTTTTCCTCCTATCATTTTGACTCCTTATTTCTTTTTTGCCTTTCTTTAGCTGTATTATAATCTCTTACTCTTCCTGGCTCAATTTCGTTTTGTAACATTTCTTGCTTCCATCCTATAATTTGTTTAGTTGTAAAACTTTCCTTACCAGGTATGCAGTGTTGTTACCACCTTCACCCTCCTATACCCACAAGTATGTTTTCTAGTTTCCTCTGGGCAGTTCTGCTTTCACTGGTAACATTTCATTCCAGTTTGCTCTACAGTCCTCAAAGTCTACTGAATATATCCATGTCTTCTGTGAAGCTTTATAACGATCCTGCAGTTCTGCAACACCCATGCTGCATAGACATCAACAGCTTTTCCCACACTACTCTAGCATGCTTACCCTCACATATGAATTCTCCCAGCTTCTTTTTTTTACTGCAGGGCTATTTGAGCAGGACAGATTTAACTGCATTATCACACGTGAAAGATGAGCAACTGTTATGTCCTATTACACAAGAAGTGAAATCTCAACTAAAATAGTAAGCAGCTAAATTCCCAAGTGAGGATAAATACCAGTAGAGATATGGAAAATGTGAAATAAAAAATGAATAGAGGTCTGAATGAAAATATGTAATCAGATCATTAAGGTTGGAGGTCTACCAGCACTGTGAAAGCAAGCAGCAGACTCAGTATTTGAAAGCTGAGGTTTCTAGAAATGTTTGCTCTAAATATACAACCAAGGGGACTAGAAACACTTTCAGAGTTTGCCCTTTATAATCTTGGTCCATCACCATTAATTTACATTTACTAATCTTTTCAAGAATCTTGTCTTTCATCAACTCCCATGATTCCCTAATTAGTTCACTTAATGAATTTTTAGTCAAACTGAAATATTTTAGCATTGTGTGTCCACATGAATATGTATAAGACTGATGCAAGGCATGGCTAGGTTGAGAGTCAAGTGTTAATGTTTTTTGTTTTAAAATTATTCACTATGTAGCCACAGGTCTGAAAATTTTCCAGCTCCTGAAATAATTAGGGAACATCCTGTTCATGTTTAGATAAGTATACTGGATTGTCGCAATGAAATAAAACTATTTTAATTAACCTGCCCAACTGTAGCCTTGTATCTGAGTAGTTCTAACCTAAGTTATCAATACTCAAATAAAAGTGGAGATATAGGACCCCACTGCCAGGTACCTCTAGTTAGGCAGGACTCATCTGATAGTCCACTAATTTTTTTTATTCCAGCTGAGTTTATCTTCACTCAGACCTCTATTACGTTTTGATTTTGCATTTTCCATGTCTCTACTGGTATTTGATCCCCACTTGGCGATTTATCTGGCTACTGTTTATTTAGTTGAGATTTCACTAATTCTGATGTAACAGGACACAACAGTCAGTCAGCTTTCACAGCTGATATACAGTTAAATTTATCCTGCTCAAATAGACCTGCAACTTCTTATCACTGTTGTGTGCTTTTTATTCTTCCATGTACAACTTTCTATAAAAAATTTTAAAATCTCTAAAATTCTCTTAGGATTTCACTTTTCGAATTTCCCTTTTCACTATTCCATTGTCTTTCCGTCTAAAGCTGAGTATTAATGGGACTTTTCAAAATAAGTTAATCTTCATGGCCACTATTCTAAATTATACAACGACCCCCCCCTATTAATACTCCAAAACGTGCACGCTGATTGGTCAGCATGCCCACTGTAAATCAGACTTCTACTAATGGAAAAAGGTCTGGTCGCCCGGACTTTTTCCATTAGTATAAGTCTTTTTTTTTTGTGTTGGACAGCAATGGAGAACTGAAAAGTTCCGTTGCTGTTATCTCGCTGTGTTAAACGAGTTTAACATAGCGAGATATCTTAAAAAAAAGCAAAGGAGATCTTCCTTTCTCCGTTGCTTTTTTTAGAGCTGTCTTACTATGTTAAACTCTTTTAAAATAGTGAGACAGCTTTAAAAAAAAGCAACGGAGAAAGGAAGATCTCCTTTGCTTTTCTTTAAGGTATCTTGCTATCTTTTAACATAGCGAGACACCTTTTAAAAACAATGGAGAGCTTCCTTTCTCCGTTGTTTCCACACACAGCTTTGATGTACTGCATAACCATATGCATGCGCAATACATAACTGCTGCAGAATACTGGACAGCTGAGAAAGGGCAGCAAGGAGGCATTATACAATGCTATTATTTAAGAAAAGTAAGTATTTTTTTTCTTAAATAATGTCATTGTATAATAGCAATAACCCACTTCTGGGCATGGGTAATGCTGGATTTACCCACAGTTGTCTTTATTTGGCCACTCGGGCTTCAGCCTCATGACCAAACCACACCAACCGTGGATAAATCCAGCATTATCCACACCCAGGCGTGGGTTATTGCTTAAATAACTCATTCTGTATAAATAGTAATTTTGTTGTTTATTAGCTTTGTAAACTGGCTATCTTGGTTAACTGGTTGGCTTGGTTATCTTTCTCATTTTCATTCATTACTTCTCATATTCTAGGCCCCCTTAATTCTCTGCATGATGTCTGTAAAATGTTGTGCCTCCTTCATTCTCTTTATCTGAACTACAACTGTCTACTTAACTGCTGTTTAGAGGGCTTCCTGTTCTTCAGTGCTATTACTGTTTTTTTTAAAGAATTCTGATATTCCAAAAATTCTTTCTTACTCCATTCCTGAAATCTTAGTCCTTTTAAATAGAGACATGGAAATCTCACATTTGTTCCCCTGATACCCCTTCCCTTCACGACAGCTAATGTGTTAATGCTGAGTGGTCCTTTTGTCAACAGAATGGTATTAACTTATTTAACCAGGTATGCATGTTCCTGAATAAAAAGAAGTTATGTTCTTACCAGAATGTTCCATCTGTGTTGTCCATCTTCATTTCCATTAACCTGCAAGTCTTGGTTCCAATCCTCAGAACTGACCGGCTGCATTTTCTACAGCTTGAGCTTCCTGACTTGAGCTCCTCCCCTATACCTACAATGCTCCGCTCCCCCAACGTACCCCAGATCGAGTTTGCCAGCAAAGGCATAGCACATAAACATGTTTACACTACAGAAATACAAAAACTCTACTAACAACATCAGGAGTTCAACATAAGGAATGGAAATTTCTTTGAACATTCAACCAGGCTTCCCAAACACTTGGATAGGGGATGGGTGGGAGTGGAAAGGTTAATGGAAATGAAGATGGACAACACAGATGGAATGTTATGGAAAGAGCATAACTTCTTTATCTGACGTTGTTCTCTACATTTCATTAACCTGTGGGACAGAATCCCCATCTACTAAGATCCCGGGTGGCCCTCATGGAAGGATATTCCAGAGAACAGAAGAACCAAAGGCACTTCTACTTCTGGATATGATATCCAATTTGTAATGCATAATAAATGTTTAAGGATTAGACCAGGTAGCTGCTGTACAAATGTCCTCAATTGAAACTCTAGACCAAAAGGCCTGAGAAGTAGCCATAGATCTTGTGGAGTGAGCCTTAATTTGTCCTTTTAAGGGAACGCTTTTGGAAGAGTAAATGAAGGTAATATAGTCTTTCAACAAATTTACCTCTTTTTGCCACAGAAAAAGATACAAACAACTGATCAGACTTCCTAAAAGACTTGGTCCTGTGTACATAAAAATGAAGCTGTCTATGAACATCAAGTAAATGGACAGTATATTCACCTTTGTTCTGATAACTGGGAAAAAAAGACTAGAAGATCGATGGACTGATTAATATTCTTTTTTCCCCTTTTAGGGCCCCCAAAAGAAAAATCCTCTGGAGGGGAAGCAGAGGGAATAGAGTCCTCTGCATCAGAATCCTCATACGTAGATAAGAGCAAATCCAGAGATTCATAAACAACTTCAGTCTTAGGTCTCTTAGAAATAGGAGGCTGGCTTCCCCTGATTAGAGTTGTAAGATCTTCAGCCATTCTTATCATTTGTTTTTTAGGCATACAGGCCTGAGCATGCGGCCTAGGCGTCGGTTTTTTAGGCATGGTTCAAGATTTAGGCCTAAAAGAAGAAGGAGGCGCCAGTTTAATATGCAAGTCCGTAGGCCTGAATACACCCTCAGAAGCCAGTGCCTGCACAGCGGCTCCAGACCCATCCAAGGTAGAGACATCCACAGGTTCCATAGTTGAAGCATCTCGCAGCATACTAGACTCCGAATGGGTCTCAGTGGAGGCCTGCGAATCAGAAGTAGCGAGTATCCGGGGCTGCGAAAGTGCCTCACTGAGAACCGGCGACTGGCTTAGGAGAAGCGTTGTTGGCAGTTTTGGACCTCGGTGGCCTGTCTCTGTCTTTATCCTTGCATTTTTTCGGAATCCTGGTAGTCGGATGGCTAACCGATGACATTTCTGGATAATTAAACCGAGAACCAAAATATTTTGAGGCGAAAATATACCGACGATGGACAGTGCGCTGATTAAATAAAGCACAAAACCGACAACACGGTATGTTGTGGTCAGGGCCTAGGCAAGGAATACAGTACGAATGAAAATCTTTATGAGGTATTTGCTTTCCACAAGTAATGCAATTATTAACTTTTACTGACATCGGTAAGGAGCAAGAAAGTTTCCCTAATGGGGTACTTTGCTATAGTTGAAGACTTCAGTTCTGAAACTCGAAAACGAAAATTTCAGGAGTCTGATGACTGGCACTTGTGAACTGCTTCTGCTTTGGGCACTGGACGGCAAGAAAGACTGATGTAATGGCGTTGGCCACATGTTTTATATCCCTGAATACCTGAAGTCATGGAAGAAGGGACAGTAACCGATGCAGGACCCAAGACTTTGTTAATCAGGCCGACTGAGGGCTACTGCAAGCAGATAACCCAAAAGTGGTGACTGCAACAGTGAAACACGAAGAACATCTGAGCCAAGAAACCTATGTCTGCAGCAGAAAGCGGCAAACTAAATCTGAGGGGTTAGAGGGCAGCAAGGGATCATGGGAATGGGTGGAGCTTGAGCCTTAAAGCTACCTGTAAAGTGCCAGCTTGGATCCAATGTCAGATCTAAGACCCGAGAGTGAGGAATAGTGACATGGATAACATCAGCTCATGAGTCTATTAAAAAGTATATCAAAGGAAAATATACACGAAGAAGGGATGCCTCTTAGCTGTTGATCTGCTTATTTTCTTAATGCTAGCTTCACATTCCACTACCTGCCTTTTTCATGTAAAACAAATGCATTATTTGCATTGTAAGAGGCTGCCGGAAAGGTTTATTAAGTACATTTAGTCTTTTACACAATATCAGGGATGACACAATGTCAGGGAAAGAGCAGCTTACCAGGTAGTTCTCATACTTGGATACAGTTAAGGTTCACCTTAAAATACAACTAGCCCTGGTCTTGACAGGAGGTAAAGCCAGGCCCTCAAGGGTGCTGAGAGAAGACCACTCCTCTAAGTGATAGATGAAGGAAGGCATGCTACACAGGAGTAAACAACTTCCACTGCTACCTGGATGATAGCTCCTTCTGGCTGTCTCTTGCTTCTGCTATGACTAACAGCAGGGGAACAAAAGGGATAAAGTTCTACATTAAGGGGGGGGGGGCTGATATAAAGAGGCAAAAAAGAAACTTAAGCTACATTCTCTGATATAAGCCTGAATCAAAAGATAATTATGTTCTGAGAAAAGGCCAACTCTAACAACAGCCGTACATCTCAAAAGTCTGGAAAATTTCTCAAGATAATAGCTATGAATAATGTCTTCTAAGAGAAAAGACAAATGTGAAGCTACTGTTCCCCTGATGGCCAACTACCAGAAGTGCAAGACCCAGTAGCGCCAGTACTGAAACGTAGTACAATAAACTGCAACCAAAACAGAAGCAAACTCTGAAAACTGCTATTACACCTTTCAAGAATTTCTGTAGCAGAACTCCATCCCCTTCCTGCACCCCCACACCACTGCTACTTATGTACATCAAAATACCTCTGTGTAGCAGGAATACACTTGCCATACTTTCCATTTCTGAGAACTTATCCAATAGTGGTATAATATCTTGAGCTGACAACACCGTTGTTGATCTCTACCTACAGGTTACTGCCCATTAAGCTACTATTATATTCAACAAAAACCATGCCTTCTGACATCTAGGCATACTATTTAACAAATCATATACAAGAAAAAATGGCGTAGCAAGGTTAAACCTCCATATGAATACCTCCTTTATCATTTTATGCAATGCTGAAAAGTTTCCAGTTCAGTACAATTCGAAAATTGTATCCTCCCAATATCTACTCCCTCTGTCCAAATATCACCAACATGTGTTACTAACTGGTACAAACATTTTTAGTGTGTTTGGAACGTACACATTTCAGTCCATTCCCAAACTCTACTCAGTTTCTTTGACTGTTCTTTCGCTTTCTTCTTGATATTACTATATCTTCCTGATAAAGCCTCTAATATTTTCAGACTAGCAACTTCTAGAACTGGTTCTTTGAAGAACTTTGGCAATTCTGATGACTGTGCCACATTCTCCTTTTACGCTGTGATTTGAGTTAGCTTTGTCTGGAGACCTAAAACCTAATGTTGGGGGCCACATTTTCCCTTTGCATCTTTGCATGTAATACTACTTTTCCTCCTATCATTTTGATTCCTTATTTATTTTTTGCCTTTCTTTAGCTGTATTATAATCTCTTACTCTTCCTGGCTCAATTTCGTTTTGTAACATTTCTTGCTTCCATCCTATAATTTGTTTAGTTGTAAAACTTTCCTTACCAGGTATGCAGTGTTGTTACCACCTTCACCCTCCTATACCCACAAGTATGTTTTCTAGTTTCCTCTGGGCAGTTCTGCTTTCACTGGTAACATTTAATTCCAGTTTGCTCTACAGTCCTCAAAGTCTACTGAATATATCCATGTCTTCTGTGAAGCTTTATAACGATCCTGCAGTTCTGCAACACCCATGCTGCATAGACATCAACAGCTTTTCCCACACTACTCTAGCATGCTTACCCTCACATATGAATTCTCCCAGCTTCTTTTTTTTACTGCAGGGCTATTTGAGCAGGACAGATTATCACACGTGAAAGATGAGCAATTATCACACGTGAAAGATGAGCAACTGTTATGTCCTATTACACAAGAAGTGAAATCTCAACTAAAATAGTAAGCAGCTAAATTCCCAAGTGAGGATAAATACCAGCAGAGATATGGAAAATGTGAAATAAAAAATGAATAGAGGTCTGAATGAAAATATGTAATCAGATCATTAAGGTTGAAGGTCTACCAGCACTGTGAAAGCAAGCAGCAGACTCAGTATTTGAAAGCTGAGGTTTCTAGAAATGTTTGCTCTAAATATACAACCAAGGGGACTAGAAACACTTTCAGAGTTTGCCCTTTATAATCTTGATCCATCACCATTAATTTACATTTACTAATCTTTTCAAGAATCTTGTCTTTCATCAACTCCCATGATTCCCTAATTAGTTCACTTAATGAATTTTTAGTCAAACTGAAATTTTTTAGCATTGTGTGTCCACATGAATATGTATAAGACTGATGCAAGGCATGGCTAGGTTGAGAGTCAAGTGTTAATGTTTTTTGTTTTAAAATTATTCACTATGTAGCCACAGGTCTGAAATTTTTCCAGCTCCTGAAATAATTAGGGAACATCCTGTTCATGTTTAGATAAGTATACTGGATTGTCGCAATAAAATAAAACTATTTTAATTAACCTGCCCAACTGTAGCCTTGTATCTGAGTAGTTCTAACCTAAGTTATCAATACTCAAATAAAAGTGGAGATATAGGACCCCACTGCCAGGTACCTCTAGGTAGGCAGGACTCATCTGATAGTCCACTAATTTTTTTTATTCCAGCTGAGTTTATCTTCACTCAGACCTCTATTACGTTTTGATTTTGCATTTTCCATGTCTCTACTGGTATTTGATCCCCACTTGGCGATTTATCTGACTACTGTTTATTTAGTTGAGATTTCACTAATTCTGATGTAACAGGACACAACAGTCAGTCAGCTTTCACAGCTGATATACAGTTAAATTTATCCTGCTCAAATAGACCTGCTACTTCTTATCACTGTTGTGTGCTTTTTATTCTTCCATGTACAACTTTCTATAAAAAATTTTAAAATCTCTAAAATTCTCTTAGAATTTCACTTTTCGAATTTCCCTTTTCACTATTCCATTGTCTTTCCGTCTAAAGCTGAGTATTAATGGGACTTTTCAAAATAAGTTAATCTTCATGGCCACTATTCTAAATTATACAACAACCCCCCCCATTAATACTTCAAAACGTGCACGCTGATTGGTCAGCATGCCCATTGTAAATCAGACTTCTACTAATGGAAAAAGGTCTGGTCGCCCGGACTTTTTCCATTAGTATGTCTTTTTTTTTTTGTGTTGGACAGCAATGGAGAACGGAAAAGTTCCGTTGCTGTTATCTCGCTGTGTTAAACGAGTTTAACATAGCGAGATATCTTAAAAAAAGCAAAGGAGATCTTCCTTTCTCCGTTGCTTTTTTTAGAGCTGTCTCGCTATGTTAAACTCTTTTAAAATAGCGAGACAGCTTTAAAAAAAAGCAACGGAGAAAGGAAGATCTCCTTTGCTTTTCTTTAAGGTATCTTGCTATCTTTTAACATAGCGAGACACCTTTTAAAAAGCAATGGAGATCTTCCTTTCTCCGTTGCTTCCACACACAGCTTTGATGTACTGCATAACCATATGCATGCGCAGTACATAACTGCTGCAGAATACTGGACAGCTGAGAAAGGGCAGCAAGGAGGCATTATACAATGCTATTTAAGAAAAGTAAGTATTTTTTTTCTTAAATAATATCATTGTATAATAGCAATAACCCACTTCTGGGCATGGGTAATGCTGGATTTACCCACAGTTGTCTTTATTTGGCCACTCGGGCTTCGGCCTCATGACCAAACCACACCAACCGTGGATAAATCCAGCATTATCCACACCCAGGCGTGGGTTATTGCTTAAATAACTCATTCTGTATACATAGTAATTTTGTTGTTTATTAGCTTTGTTAACTGGCTATCTTGGTTAACTGGTTGGCTTGGTTATCTTTCTCATTTTCATTCATTACTTCTCATATTCTAGGCCCCCTTAATTCCCTGCATGATGTCTGTAAAATGTGCCTCCTTCATTCTCTTTATCTGAACTACAACTGCCTACTTAATTGCTGTTTAGAGGGCTTCCTGTTCTTCAGTGCTATTACTGTTTTTTTTAAAGGATTCTCATATTCCAAAAATTCTTTCTTACTCCATTCCTGAAATCTTAGTCCTCTTAAATAGAGACATGGAAATCTCACATTTGTTCCCCTGATACCCCTTCCCTTCACGACAGCTAATGTGTTAATGCTGAGTGGTCCTTTTGTCAACAGAATGGTATTAACTTATTTAAGCAGGTATGCATGTTCCTGAATAAAAAGAAGTTATGTTCTTACCAGAATGTTCCATCTGTGTTGTCCATCTTCATTTCCATTAACCTGCGAGTCTTGGTTCCAATCCTCAGAACTGACCGGCTGCATTTTCTACAGCTTGAGCTTCCTGACTTGAGCTCCTCCCCTATACCTACAATGCTCCGCTCCCCCAACGTACCCCAGATCGAGTTTGCCAGCAAAGGCATAGCACATAAACATGTTTACACTACAGAAATACAAAAACTCTACTAACAACATCAGGAGTTCAACATAAGGAATGGAAATTTCTTTGAACATTCAACCAGGCTTCCCAAACACTTGGATAGGGGATGGGTGGTGGTGGAAAGGTTAATGGAAATGAAGATGGACAACACAGATGGAATGTTATGGAAAGAACATAACTTCTTTATCTGATGTTGTTCTCTACATTTCATTAACCTGTGGGACAGAATCCCCATCTACTAAGATCCCGGGTGGCCCTCATGGAAGGATATTCCGGAGAACAGAAGAACCAAAGGCACTTCTACTTCTGGATATGATGTCCAATTTGTAATGCATAATAAACGTTTAAGGATTAGACCAGGTAGCTGCTGTACAAATGTCCTCAATTGAAACGTCCTCAATTGAAACTCTAGACCAAAAGTCCTGAGAAGTAGCCATAGATCTTGTGGAGTGAGCCTTAATTTGTCCTTTTAAGGGAACGCTTTTGGAAGAGTAAATGAAGGTAATATAGTCTTTCAACAAATTTACCTCTTTTTGCCACAGAAAAAGATACAAACAACTGATCAGACTTCCTAAAAGACTTGGTCCTGTGTACATAAAAATGAAGCTGTCTATGAACATCAAGTAAATGGACAGTATATTCACCTTTGTTCTGATAACTGGGAAAAAAAGACTAGAAGATTGATGGACTGATTAATATTCCTTTCCTTAGCCACCTTGGGTAAAAAAAGAAGGATAGGGTAACTCTACCCTTGTGAAAAACTAAATATGAAAATTTTGAAGAAAGGGCTTGGAGTTCAGACACTCTACTTGCAGACGTAAGAGCTACCAGAAAAAGCATTTAAGCGGAAAGGAATTTCAAATCCACAGTAGCTGCCAAGGCTCAAAGGGCAGGTGAACCAAGGCTTGCAAAATCATTGTTAGATCCCAAGGAGGAATATGATCTTTCACTGGAGGCCGTAGTAGGAAAATGCCCCTGAGGAAGGTTTTACAGAGCTTAGAAGACGAAAGGGAAAAAAGAATCAAAACCAAAGTGAAAATTGGATATGGCTGCTAACTGGACTTTGACAGTAGAATGACTAGCTCCATCACGGAAAAGGGAAGCCAAAAAGTAAGGTAGGACTGCAACTGGTGGTGTAAAAGAATCAATCTGCTTCTATTCAGCCCAAATAGCAAATATTTTACACTTGCTTCTATAAACCTTACGTGTCGAAGATCTATGTAAGGGGACCAAAATTTCTTGAATGGGGAAAGAAAGCCTGGGAATTCTTGCCATCACTGGAAGTGGATGACCATGTGGTTAGCTTCAGGCCCTGTATGCCTGGATGGGGATGCCCTGATATGTGAGACAGCAGATCTGGGGCTGGATTCCAACCTCATCAGAGGGTAAACCACATGAGAACAAAGGAAGGTGAACCAGGTTTGCAGAGGCCAAAAGGGGCAATGAGGACAACGTTGCTCTGCAACTGGGCAGCTTCTGCAAGAACTTGATAAATAGAGGTAGGGGAGGAAAAGTACAGAGAAGACAGGAGGGACAAGCATGGACTACAGCGTCCCTGGGTCACTGTCCTTGAGGAGGGATCAAGGCAAAGTACCTGCTGCATTTGTTGGCAAAAGGGGAAGCAAAAAGATCGCAGCAGGGATGACCCCATTCCCGGAAGATCATCTCTGCCGCTGACTGGTTCAGAGACTAATCGTGAGGTGTCAATAAAACTTGACTGAGCTAGTCTGCTAATATGTTGGACACCTCCAGAATGTGCATTGCTACCAGAAAGCGGCTGGTGGAGATAATCCACTGACAAGCCCTTATTGCCTCTCGACAAGGGGGGGTAGGACTTGGTTCTTCCCTATTTGTTGATGCACCAAATGACTGACATGTTGTACGTTTGGATCGCAATAGTCCCAGAGGGAGAAAGCTGTTGAGTTCCTGCAAAGCCAGCTCTCATGTCCAGTACAGTGATATGCAACTTAGTCTCCTGGGAAGTACACGTGCCTTGGACTGTTCGACCCAGATAATGCACCCCCACCCTAGCTGGGAGGCATCCGTGGTCAAAGTGGCATTTGGGGATGGAAGCATGAATGGGCATCTTAGAAGAATGTCTAGGGAGTGAAGTCACCACAGCAGAGATTCCTTGTGCACTCGGCATAGTTTTACAGGAAACTTACATAATTCCTGAGTAGTGACCACTGAACAGCTAACATTCACTGCAATATCCTCATATGGAAATGAACTATGGGCAGGAGAGTTACTGTGGCCGAGCACTGGCCCAGTAATCAAGGAGCCTCAATCCTCACCACTAACACCAGTGAGGTGTGTCCATATAGGGAAAGGATAATAAATACATACACAGTAAAGTACAATTTCCCTTAAGAGTACACAGAGATCACAGTCAGTCTGGACTGGTCTCTCCCTTTCTCTCCAGATCCCCAATATGACTCCCCACTGGCACAGTTATAGGATCCACATCTCAGCCTAGTGGGCAAGCTAAAACCTCCAGTACCCTCTCTGTCCAACCAGTGCTTCATGTCCCTGCCCAAGTAGCTGACACATACACACTTTGAGATGAACATTACATACAACCACACAGACACTCCTGGGGAAGGCTGGCACAGATTCTCCAGCTGTGCCTCCTTTCTGCCCATACTATATGGTAGTACCATCTGCCACCACCCACTAATATTTATCAGCTACTCCAAGGACTTATTAAAGGGTGTCCAATTATTACTGTGCAATATTATTAAACAAATGGTAAGTGTGACTGAACAGCAAAGCTTATTGAAGTGACTTAGTATAGTATCACTATATACATGCACTGTACTTAAATTATCCCTACACAAAACAGCCACAGTTGAAAGGTTTAAAAATATTTAATAATAAATAATAAAAACACAAGACAATATTTCTTACTACACAGTGCTAGTCAAGAGTTCAGAGACCACAGAGAAATACTTAAAATAACACAGTAGAAGAGATCTGACATCACAGAAAAATAAACTAGTCTAATATTCCTATTCCCTAGCTATATCTAAGAGAAAAACTAAAGTCTAAGATCCTACTTACATATAGATACAGGCAGAGTTGGTGATGTTGGATGTTCACAAGACAAATGCTCTCATTCTTTCTGTCATTAAATTGATAACACAGTACCACAGATTCATTTCAGATTACATTGCTTCTTTCTGGTTCCCAGGCTAACATACTCTCAAAGGTTAATAGCCCCTTTGATCTTGCAGCTGGTCAGGAACCAGAGCAATAAAAGAAATTATACATGCAAATTCTAGCCATTAACTTTGGCCTCAAAACAATAGGCAGAATTCCTGCATCCAGACTACTGGCTTCAAGTTTTGACATCAAAGAATTGATTTGTCAGCTTTGTTACAGCAGAGTGTACTGTTGTTACATTTTTGCAGTTTCACATTTAACACCATTTTTCCCATGAGAGAACACGCCTGTGCCTTATATTAATATTTACAAATGACAGAATTATCTACAAAATTCTATTTGGCTAGGCTGGCAGCCTTCACCTATCTTCAAACACCCCCCCCCCCCCTCGGGGAACTCAAGCTAGTTTTTCAAGTGACCCTTGAGAAACGTTGCTTGAGATGGTTAGGTCTATCTGAGTACACTTTACCCCATTCCCTGTCTTGAGAGCCCATCTGTGTTGGCATTGCTAATCCCAATGCAGTGCTGTACTGACATATTATATGCTTGCAACCCTAGGCTCCATCTTAGCAACTTGGCATTTTGCTGTCTGGCTCTGTTTAACCATGTCAGGTCTGTGGGTGAGTAGCTATGGTACTATAACTGGGGACAAACTTTCTGTAGTACCCTACTGTCTCTAAATATGCTCTCACCTGCTTTTTGGTAACAGGTGCAGGTCATGCCTGAATGGCTTCTACGGTGGCAGGTTCTGGCCTGATCTTGCCACTCCCCACTCTATGTCCCAGGTAGGAGACCTCTGCCATACCCCACCTCACATTTGCTGGGCTTAATGGTCAACCCTGCCCTCTGCAGTCTGCCCAGCACCTCCTTGACATGCTGAAGGTGCTCTTGCCAGGAATGGCTATAGATGGTAATATCATCTAGGTAAGAATATCACAGTCCACAGCACACAGGATCCGAGTTGACTACGTGTGCTGTTTTGGAAATAAAAGAAACTTGATTTATTGCCTGCTGTTTGTATTACTTAAACTCGGATCCTGTGTGCTGTGGACTGTGATATCATCTAGGTAAGCAAGGGCAAACCCTCCTGTTCCTGCTAGGATATGATCTACCAGCCTCTGAAAAGTCACTGGGGCATTTGCATCACAAAGGGCATCTTTGTGAACTCATACAAGCCAAAAGGAGTCACAAAGGCTGACCTCTTTAGCACTGGAAGTCAAGGGCACCTGCTAGTAACCCTTGGTTGTAAGATACTTAGCCCCATCCAGCTGCTCTAGGGCCTCATCTGTCCTAGGCATGGGGTAAGCATCTGACTCTGTGTGACTATTTAATAATTTCCTGTAGTCCACACAGAACCTGGTGCTGCTATCCTTCTTTGGCACCAGCACCAGCACCACTGGGGAGGCCCAGGGACAGCTGCACTCTTGAATTACCCCTAGTTCCAACATTTTCTGTATCTCCTCCCTCAGAGTCTGTTTGACCATCTCAGGCACCCTATAAGGGACCTGCCTAATAGGCCTTTGGGGTCCTGTATCCACCTGGTGCTGCACCAGGTGGGTGCACCCTTGTTTCCCAGTGAACATGTCCCCAAACTCCTGTAACAATGCTCAGATTTCTCGAATCTGGGTAGGAGATAGCTGCTGGGATATTGCTACCCCTTCCACTGAGGTGTCAGTCCGAGCCTCACTGAGCAGACCAGGCACCAGATCTCCTTCAGCAATCCACTGCAAATGCTCAGCAAAAGGGCCTCCTTATCATGGTAAGGTTTTATCATGGTACAATTTGGGCCCTTACCTCCTGCCTAGCAGTTCCACCATGTAGTTAACATCACTTACCTTTCTTACTACCTGATAGGGTCCCACCAAAGCTGCTTGCAGCTTGTTGCGTCTGACAGGAATGAGAACCATTACCTACTGCCCCACAGCGTACTCTCTAGCTCGAGCATTCATGTCATACCACACCTTTTTCTGTGTTGGGCTTCTGCCAGGTTCTCCTGGGCCATGCCCATGATCTCCCTGAGCCTTGTCCTGAGGTTTAGGGCATATGCCAAAACAGACTCCTTGTGAGGTTCACACAAACATTCCCACTCATCTAGAATTAAATCTAGAGGTCCCATCACCTTATGCCCATACAGCAACTCAAAGGGTGAAAAAACCTGTGGATTCCTGGGGAGCCTCTGTGTAAGCAAACAAAGATGGGGCAAATATTTGTCCCACTCCCTCTTAAACTGGTTGGCAAATGCCCGTAGCATGGAATTGATTGTAGAGTTTAACCTCTAAACAAGACCATTAGTCTGGGGATGGTACAGGGTGGTCTTCAGGTGCTTCACCCCACAGTACTTCCACAGACAAGCCAGCAGGTCTGACATGACATTGGCACCTCTGTCAGTCAGTATTTCTTTTGGGAAACCTACCCTTCTGAAAATCTCTAACAAAGCATTTGCCACCTTTTCAGCCTCAATGGAGGACAGAGCCACTGCCTCAGGGTATCATGTAGCATAATCCACTACCACTAGCATATACTTTTCCCTGTGGAATTTGGGATACTCAGAGGCCCCATAATATCCATAGCTACCCTTTGAAATGGCTCCTTAATCACAGGCAAAGGCATCACAGGAGCTTTCACCTTGTTTCCTGCCTTGCCTACCTTTTGGCACTGCTCACAGGTCCTGCAGTACCCTGTTACATCTCTGGAAATTCTAGGCCAATAGAAGTTCTGCATAATAAGTCTCTTTGTACATTTTATGCCCATATGACCTGCAAAGGGAATATCATGGGCTATGGCTAGAAGTGCCAGACAGTAGGCTCTAGGCACTACCAACTGCTGTACCCTCTCACCTTCTAGCCCGCCCTCAGGGGTCCACTCTCTATACAGTAAGCCTTTGTCCCAGTATACAGATTCCCCCTTCCCTTGAGAATCATGTGCCTCACTAGTTACCTGCCTCAGGCCTTGCAATGTAGGGTCCGAGAACTGAACTTGTCTCAAGTCTCTCTTTCTAACCCTTCCCAGCTTCCCTTCCACAGGAAGTCTGGCATCCTCTGACAGTGGTGGCTCACTGTCAGCTGGGGTACTACTACTCACCTCTACCTTTGAAGTCACTCTGTCCAAGGGAACATCAGTACCCACAAGCAGCTGTGGCTCACCCTCAGTCTTACTGCTACAGAGTAGCTTCCTCCCTGAAGTAACCACCTCACCAGTCCTGGCTGCAAGTATGCCGTCTGTTTGGGTCTCCACCAGGTTACCAGACCCACATGCTTGTCTCCAAGCCTGACTGTGTGTAACTGCATGAGGACATGGTACTGCATTATCAAAATCATTCCCTATAAGAACATCTGTAGGGATATCCTCAAACACACCTACTTGCTGGTTTCCTTTTCCACCCTCCCAGTCAAGGGGAACCCTATCCAAAGCTATTTGGAATGGGGTCCCTACTAAAGCTCTGACTGGAGCAGATTGCCCAGGCAAGTAGTGCTCCTCTGTAACCATTGCAAGCTTTACAATGGTTATGTCAGAGGCTGTCTCTCTCTTAGCAATGGCCTCTTTGCCATTCACTACAACAGGATATAACCTCTTGTGGTAGTTTGGTACCGTTGTTGTCCCAAGACAACCTACTATTGGCATTTTATCTTTCCCACTTACTGGCTCTCTCACCTTTTGTTCCCCACCTTGCCTCCATGGACATCTGCATGTCACATGGCCCCACTGGTTGAATTCAAAACATTTAACCCTAGGTCCTGGGCATGTACCTGGACTAGTGGCTTCACCTGCTACTGGCAGATTCTGTTGGGGCAGTCTGTGCTGCCCATCATGGTTTCCTTTAGACCCATGAGCAGTACTTGGGGTCCCTTTTCTGTGCAGGGATGCCCTGCTTGCTAGGTATAGGTCTCACTTCTTCCCCAATTCATCTGAAGTAGCACATTGTCCATCAGCTAACCAGATCCTCATGTCCTCAGGCTAAGTGCTAAGGGCTTGTTCCTTCAACAAAAAGTCTGCCAGCCCTTCAACAATGGTGACCTGACATCCACTCACCCACCTATGAAAATAAGTGTTCAGTTCAGTAACATATTCACACACACTTTCATCTACCTTGCGTCTATGCTCACAAAACTTTTTCCTATAAGTTTCAGGTGCTAATTTAAAATATTCTAACAAGTGATTTTTTAACAGCAGTATAATCAAAATGTTCACAATCAGCAAGTTTAGACGACACAGTTATAGCTTTACCATGGAGTAATGGGGTCAGGAACTGTACCCAGAGCCTTTGGTCAATGTCATACAGTTTGCATACCCTCTCAAACATATGAATGAAACTATCAAAATTATTCCCCCTCTTTAAACTGCAGAAGAAATTTACTGACCTATTGTGCTTCTGGGGTCCAGTTGCTCTTTTCCCCATT
Organism: Protopterus annectens; assembly: GCF_019279795.1. Taxonomy (NCBI): domain Eukaryota; kingdom Metazoa; phylum Chordata; order Ceratodontiformes; family Protopteridae; genus Protopterus; species Protopterus annectens. Next base: position 862,143,261 of record NC_056725.1, read on the forward strand.
ACCTCCATGATTCTGGCGAAGAGTCAGCATCTCCTTCTCATGCTGTCTCTGCCTCTCCTTTTCCTCAGCTTCCAGGTGTAGCAGTTTCTCATTCTCCTCAGCCTGCAAACGCTGCAGTTTCTCCTGGTCCTCACTCTCTAGATACCTCTGTCTCTCAGCTGCTTCTCTTTCCAAACACCTGGCCTCCAACTCAAGATTCTTTAGCTCCAGATGGATTTTTAAGTCCTCTGCAGAAAGGTTGAGCTGTCCATAATCGGAGTGTGGTACATCTCCACTGCCAGTTTGATCGACCTCCTGGTTGCTTTTTCTGATGCAGCTGTGACCAAAGCTGCAATCATGAAAAAGGCAGAAGAATGTTCCGTTTAAGCTTGCTCAGCAAAATCACAACAATAACTAAGAGATGAGCAATGCACCACACCATAAAACGTATCTCAACGACTTATTCAGAGCTGTATCTCAACAAGAAACAATAAACAACGGATTAGCGCTTTCAGCTATGAAAGCCTTCTTCAGATTCTGATACGTTTTATGGTGTGGTGCACCACTCATCTCTTAGCTAAAGCTGCAATCATGTCTGCCTTAGTCAGGTTTCCATGCACCAGTCCCCTAGCCTGGCACATCTCAGTCAACTGGCTTCTTGTCAGCTTTCTGTACTCCTCTGCTGACATGCTGCCTGCTCTCCCTGACTAACTAAGCTAACAAAAGAAATAAAACAACTGAGATCTGAACTCTTGAGTATTCACTGCGTGGTTGATCTGGAGTACAAAACACCTTCAGTGATCACTGTACACAAGCTACAGGAATTCACTTTACCCCCACCACTACAAGCCAATTAGTATTTGCCAACCAATTAATATGTGGCATGGATATCCCACCACTGCCAAACAATTAATATGTGATGCCGGTGCACTGACCCAGCAATCAAGGAGCCTCAAACCTCACCACTAACACCAGTGAGGAGCGTCCATATAGGGAATGGATAATAAATACACACACAGTAAAGTACAATTTCCCTTAAGAGCACAAAGAGATCACAGTCAGTCTGGGGTTGGTCTCTCCCTTTCTCTCCAGATCCCAAATAAGACTCCCCACTGGCAGAGCTATAGGGTCCACATCTCAGCCTAGTGGGCAAGCTAAAACCTTCAGCACCCTCTCTGCCCAACCAGTGCTTTGTGTCCCTGCCTAAGTAGCTGACACACACACACACACACACACACACACACACACACACACACACACACACACACACACACACACACACACACACACACACTTTGAGATAAAAGTTGTATACAACCACACAGACACCCCTGGGGAAGGCTGGCACAGATTCTCCAGCTGTGCCCCCTTTCTGCTCAGACTATATGGTAATAACATCTTCCACCACCCACTAATATTTATCAGCTACTCAAAAGCCCTTATGAAAGGGTGTCCAATTATTACTGTGCAGTATCATTATCCAAATGGTAAGTGTGACTGAACAGCAAAGCTTATTGGAGTGACTTAGTATAGTATCACTATATACATGTACTGTACTTAAATTATCTCTACACAAAACAGCCACAGTTGAAAGGTTTAAAATATTTAATAATAAAAAATAAAAACAAAAGACAATAAACTAAACAGTGCTAGTCAAGAGTTCAGAGATCACAGAGAAATACTTAAAATAACAAAGCAGAATAGTTCTGATATCACAGAAAAAAAACAGTCTAATCTTCCTATTTCCTAGCTATATCTAAGAGAAACACTAAAGTCTAAGATCCTACTTACATATAGATACAGGCAGAGTTGGTGATGTTGGATGTTCACAAGACAAATGCTCTCATGCTCTCATTCTTTCTGTCCTTAAACTGATAACACAGTACCACTGATTCATTTCAGATTACATAATTTCTTTCTGGTTCCCAGGCTAACAGACTATCAAAGGATAATAGCCCCTTTGATCATGCAGCTGGTCAGGAACCAGAGCAATAAAAGAAATTATACATGCAAATTCTAGCCATTAACTCTGGCCTCAAAACAATAGGCAGAATTCCTTCATCCAGACATACTGGATCCAAGTTTTGACATCAAAGAATTGACTTGTCAGCTATGTTACAGCAGAGTGCACTGTTGTTACATTTTTGCAGTTACACATTTAACACCATTTTTTCCCATTTGAGAGAATAAACATGCAGCTTATATTAATATTTACAAATGATAGGATTAACTACAAAATTTTATCTGGCTAGGCTGGCAGCCTTCACCTATCTTCACAGCCGCCACTGAACCCAGTGCTCTGAGTACTAAACTGGCTGGGGGGTGAGATATGGTTAGAATTTGTCTAATGTGACTTCTTAGATTCATTACCCTGTCTGTCGTCAGGTAAGCACAGGATGTCCTTGTATTCAAATGAGACCCAATGAAATCTATGACATGAACTGGATTTGACTGGGATTTCTGCAAGTTGATAATTATCCCTAAAATTAGACGTAGCCATAGTATAGCCAAAGTATTAGGGGGGTAATTACCATGCAGACGGCTGTTAATAGAGCAAATACTACAAATGCAGAGCGACAGTGACGTCAGAATTTTGGTTTCTCCGGACTTTGAGCAGCTCTTGTTACCACCCACACTTAATTTGAGACCGTTGACAATGAACAACACCAACTTGGGCTCGTTTAATACATGGTTAACTCAATTTGAGAAGTTAACAAAGATATTCAAAATGCTACAGATGGACAATGTATTTATTGAATGTTCAATCGAGCTGACCAGGTACCGAAGGGACTACGGATTTTCAAACTCCCCATGGGTATTTGTGAAGATTTAGAAGCATTTCAGGACTTAAAAGCATTATTTGACCGCACAGGTATGAAGCGGATTATTATCCACGATAACATTTAAACAGTCTAAGCTTAAAAACTAACTAGTTACCTTAAAAAACAATATTCAGAATGATTTACTTTTTGCTGTCAACAAGTCTCATTTCGAAAAGATATTAATTGATATTGACAAATATGTTAGGGTTGGCTTAGAGAGAAAATGGGAAAATTATAAGGGATACCAATTACTATGCTGAGAACAGAGCCTACCCAACAACTAAATCAAACAGGGGTAACATGGCAGTATTGGAACATGACAATGGTCAGTTTTCTACAGATGAGGTTAATGGGACAACACCTACTGATACGTATGAAGAAAATTAGGCTTTTTTAGACCCTCCCACCCCTGAGGCGATACGATCGTTTAAGGAATCGCAACCAACACCAGAATGCCCCAACAGGTACATCAGGAAGGGGCCAAAACAATCAAGGGAGAGGGAGATGGGGGGGTCATAAATATGCACGCCAAAATCAATGGCACAATCACAATTCCAGTTTTCAGACCAACAACAGAACCAATTACAATTGAGTGATGAAGAGGGTGGTGATATGACATTGTGGACTGGTTCATTTAACTGTGCTTTTCCAACTTTTGAAGCATTTTGCAATGAATTTGTTAATGAACAAAACAATGTCGAAAATATAAATTTGAATACAGTAAGCTGTAAGCATATTTGTGTTAATTTTTCCATTTACAACTTTACTGAGTTAGAAATATCTGCAGGCTATGCTACATTGTTTCAAAAAGGATTTTCTTATATACCCACGCATAGATATGATGTCGGGAAGTTGCTTATACAATTAAAACTGTATACTAGATTGCTGAATTTAAAGATGTTTTTTGCTAACAATGGTAATTCTTTGGTTTATCATGTTTTTAATCTCAGCCGAAGCAGCACCTTTATACCACCCTGTAATCCCATGATAATGGTGTTTGAAAGATTATGCGAGAGTCAGATTAGGAAATGTATCTCGTCAGACAGGATCAATACTGGCACTCTAACTAGTGGTGAAAAGTTATGTTTAAAACAACGCACAAGATCAAACAAACACAGAGTGATGAAACCAGATAAAGGTGGGCGGGTAGTGATCATGACTAATACTGACTACACATTTAAAATGAAGGAACTGTTGAATGATGACAAAACATATGAAAGAGTTTCGAAATTTGATATGTACCGAGTTTATGCTAAGATAAAGTGGCATCTCTATGAATACCTACATGAAGGAGTTATATCGGAACAACAATATAAATATCTTATGGTAGACCATCCTGTGATTACTCACATATCTGGTATTCCAAAAATACATAAAAGTGTTAATTCATCTCCATTTAGACCAACTGTAGCTGTTACCGGATATAAGACCAAAGGTATGGCTTCATTAATTGATTTGAACTGTAAGAAATCTTTGGAAAAGACTCTCCATATACTAAGGGATTCCTGGCATTGCTTGGACACTATTCGAAACATAACCTTTTTCCATTATACCCCATGATACAGGCTTGGAATTTTTTGGAAACAGCTTGAAGGAATTAGGGGAATTACACAATGTTTTAAGGGGATTAATTGTGGATTTTATGGAGATGGTTTTGTTTAACAATTTCATGTTATTTAATGGAATTTTACAAGCAGATTGAAGGTGTTGCGATGGGAGCAAGATGTGCCCCTATATATATGCGACCCTAGTGTTGGCTGAGTGGGCGAGGCATTTGTCTTTAACTTAAAATACATATCTAAAATGTTAACGTACTTGCATTACTTGGATGATATACTAACTTTATGGAGAGGTACTGAGGAAGAAATACTGGAGTTTATTGACCATTTGGGAAACATGACTGGGTTTTTGAAGTTCACTAGTCAATATAGTAATGTTAGGCTGCGGTGGTACAGCAGTTAGCATTGTCGCCTCACAACAAGAGGTTCTCCCATTCGATTCTCGGCTGGAGCACCTTCTGTGTGGAGTCTGCATGTCCTTCCCACGGTCGAGTGATATTAAAGACATGCAGGTAGGTGCAGGTGTGAATGGGCGTGCCTTCATTGAAGGTTGGGCATCGGACTGGCAACTTAGCACCGTAAAAATCCACTGCCAATCATTAGCAGACTGGAGTTCCGTTGTGGCGACCCCTAAGCGGGAAAAGCCGAAAGACTAGTCAATTTAGTAACAGCAAAATAGAATTTCTTGATATCTTATTATATAAATGTGGTAGAAAAACTGGCTCCAGTATCTTCCGTAAAAAAAACTTACAGCAACTCTTTTCTCCATTATGATAGTTGTCACCCATACACTCTAAAGAAGAATGCGGTTAAAGGACAAATGGTCCAGGTTTCAAGGCTTGTTAGCCAAGATCCAAAAACAAAATAGCCAGCACCAAGGTGTAAAAAAGTGTAACTTGTATTATAAAGTTATCACAAACAGATCGGTTTCGGCATTAGTTTCAAGCCTTCCTCAGTGTAACCATAGAAATAACAAGACACTCCTTATATACACACACCCATATAGGAACAAGAAAATCAATGGCTGTTCACATATTGAAAAATAAAGAAAAAAGATGGATAATTAAGTTGGGGGGTTTAATTCCTCCAGGATTAAATGAATTGTTATGAACAGCCAATGATTTTCTTGTTCATATAAGGAGTGCTGTTATTTCTATGGTTACAATGAGGAAGGCTTGAAACTAATGCCGAAACCGGTCTATTTGTGATAACTTTAAATAAAAGTTACACTTTTTTACACCTTGGTGCTGGCTATTTTGATTTTGGATCATTGTCTCTTTAAGCCGTGCACTGCTGTACTTGCAGGGGAACATTCTGGACTGCTTTGATTCCTTCTCCCTTGGTGTCAGCATTTGGTGTAGATGAGGTTTAACTGTGCTATTCTGAGCACTCCTTACCTTGGACCCATTCATTTTCCTTAGCATTATTTATTTACTTCAGTTTCTGCCTTTTATTTATGTTTTTATACAACTAGTTTGCATTGCAATTTACAAGTGATCTGGATATTTGGTTGGCGTGAATGGTGATTTTGTTCAAAACAGCTTTGCAGGCCGACTGTTGGCAGCATATGAAACCGGAGATTGGGACATGGTTTATACTACTTTGGGTTGGATTAAACAAATATAAGTGTCCTGAGTTGGATGGCAATTTGCGGCTGTTACTTTCTGGTGAAGTCAACATACTTACATGGCCTACGGATGTGGTGGTTCCTTTCATATGTATAGGAAGACATTTACCATTTTTTGACTTGGACTGGTACAACGAAGGTATTTACCATTTCCTATCTCTAATTCTGATTTGACCGGCTGTGTATCTAGCTGAATTGAGGATTTTTGCATTAACTATATCTGAGTATTGTCCGGGACACTCTTTATTAACCATGCAGATGTTTTACATTCACATTGATTTTTCTGTGTGGTTTATTTAGAACGAAGGGTTCTTGGACATAGTTTTACATTACTTCTTCGAACTACATTTGGATATGGTTATGCGACATACCAGGCCAGGGAAATAGACTTTCTGTGCATTATCTACATGGCGAGTGGATTTGGAGCCGGGATTTAAGTTTTCGGTGTACTCTTTTTTTGCACATAGTGATTTTGGAATATACATCAAACGGACAACTATATTGTTGGTTTAGTTACTGACTTTTTATGTTTGTTTCTATATCGAACTATGTGCTGCTTGTTTTGTTTACATCCCTTTTGGACTTTTTTCGTACTTTTTCCAACCAGGAACATTTATATGTTACAGGGACCAATTCATTTTTCCATCATTGTGTTGGGAATATATATGACATTTAAATACATTCTGTGTTCTGTATAGGAATTTTTCAACAATTAGGCCACAATTGTCTTTTGGTATAGGTATTATAATATTGTTTCACAATCAATGTTTTGTTAATATTCATCCATTGTTGTTAACTTTGGTAGTTCTTTTGTATGTTCTATACATTTATCCAGTTCTCTCCTTGTATGAATCCTGTCATATTAAGACATTAGTGATCCAAACATTTATATGTATAAGGGTTAGCACTCTTATTGAGGTTTCTACAATATTTTTGGATATTTTTCTTGTTTAGATAGCTTTGTTATTGTATCCCACTGACCTTTAGGTCTATTACTTATTCTTCAGGTTAACAAATTATTACTTGATGGTGGGACAATATGTGGAGATATTTAAACTATTTGCCATGGGTTCTAATATTTAAGGCACATTATTTGCCTTTCCAGGTCCCAGTTTGGTGCTGATTTTTGACATGTATAATGATATAGTGGATCTCCAATTTCGATTATATTGCTTCTCTTGAAGTGCATCATATTTCAACTCTCCAATTTTTGGAGTTTATATTTTGGATATCTAGGGGATTATACCTCTTGGGCAGTTTGTTATATAGGTCCTCTCATTCTTTTGCATATTAGATTCTAATATTGCAAAATAAGGGATGTACAATAGTTACAATTGGGAAGTGATTACAGGCTCACGGATTCTTGAATTTTCTTTGGATATAGCACCATACCCTGAATTTCGGTTATAGGGTGTGAGAGCTAGTATCGTTGAGTTGTTTTGGTTGACTTCTTAAGAGTTACGTAGCACCATCTTACATGATTATTGGATTTGGTGGGGGCTATTATTGTACTCCGTTTTCTATAAGTGATTTATTTATCACAATATGAGTCTATCAGACAGCTATTCCAGCTCATGGATTCATATATAAAACATTTTTTTTCTGCATTGAGTATCACGATTTTGGATTGGTAGTGGTAGGGGCCACCAGCTTTGCCTTTTATTGGCTGAATTCTTTGGAGTAACGTAGCACCATCTTATATGAACAGTTGGTGGGGGCTATTATTGTACTTCACTCATTATATTTTCTAGTTGAATTTGGGAGAGTACTATTTGTATTGAAGTACGGAGGGTTTGAGTATCCTTTACTTTGCCTCCAGTTGTTTTTGTGTTATTTGACAATTATAATCAGTCCCCTTTTTTTGAGATGGACCTTAATCAACTACTCAGAGGTATATCCTCAGATACCGATGATCTTGGTATCTTTGGAGTGGGGGTTTCTACCCCAGCCTCTGGGGAGAATGAACATGCACCTCTTGAGTCTGATTGTCAGGACTTGTTCAACCAGTTATCAAGGAGCATGAAAAATTTAAGAGCCAATGTTTGGCACCTACATTTGTTTAAAGCTTACATGTCTAAAAACATCAGCCCTCGGGGACTACGGGTTAGGACTCAGCCCTTGGTCAACAATATTGATGAGGAGTTACAGACAACATGGGAAACTATACAACAACAAGCTTCTATGGGGTTTGTACAGGCTTTAGCCTCATATTATGATCGGTGTATAGATGGGGGGGATACTGGAGGTTACCAACTTGTGTGAACAATCTAAAGAATTTGAGGATCACAAAAATTACTATATTTATTTACAACAACCAGTCTAGGAACTTTCAGGTTTGGAAAAACAACTCAAGGAGCATAAGTTACACAAATACAATAGGCACCTTATGGATTATGACAAGGGTAGACCAACTGGTCCATATAAAAGTGTCAGAATTTCTAAGGCTGGCCCCACACCAAATAAAAGGAAACGTCCAAGGTCAGTATTAAAGAAAACCAATTTTTCCTCTACAGGCACTTCAGAGGATGAGTCCTCTTCCTACACTGACTCTGAATTAGCAGTAGGTATAACCTCACCTACACCAAAACGGACTAATACCAGTACGGATTTCCCTTTAGGAAAATCAGTCACAGGGGGGGAAACAAGAAACGTAACAAATGTGGAGACTCTACTCCAAATCCTGAGCAACAAGTAAAACATAATAATGTACTCAATATTTCATCTTATGCTCTTACCCCTGTACAAATTGACCTTCTTAATAAAGGCCTAAATTTTGTGCCAGCTTTCTTTGTTGCTGAAAATGACTTTGTGTCAGATTTATATTCTTTTGGTAGAACATTGAATTTAAAACTATTTTTTGATAAAAATAATGATTCTTGTTCTGTTGAAGAGGCATTTCATTTTCAAAGATCGAATTTCATGCCACCCATGCATCCTGTGGTACAAATATTTTTACATAATGCTCTCAAAGATCTGCATACTTATCATGGTGAAATACAGAACAAACCTCATAACCTCTCAAATATTCAACAAAAGGCACTGATGGAACTTAAGTCTAATACCAACATAGTCATTGTAACAGCAGATAAGGGGGGAGCCACTGTGGTCATGGACTTTGATACATATAATAATGAGGCTTTACGACAACTCAACAACCATTTATATTATATGTCTATGCCATTGGACCCCACCTATACATTTAAACACCAGATAGATGATTTCATTCAAAATGTTGTGGATGAAGGGGTTAAATCCAACAACACTGTGAAACATCTCATGATAAAAGATCCCAAAAGGCAACATTTTTATCTGTTACCTAAAATTCACAAATCTTTAACCAATTCTCCAGGTAGACAGATTGCTTCTGGTAGGGGATCGCTGACTGAACCACTGGCTGTTTTTTTGACTCAATACTTGAAACCTCTGCTGCCTTTAGTGAGATCTAGAATACATGATGCCACTGAATTTTTACAAATACTATCTGATGCCCAGGTTGAATCACATTGGTTCCTTTGTATACTGGATGTGGCCTCCCTATATACCAATATTCTCCATTGGGCTGGCCTTTTCGCCATTGAGTGTTGGTTGGGAGTTGCCGAATTATATTCCCCAGGATTTAATACCTTGTTAATACTCTTGACGGAACATGTCTTGACCACAAATGTTTTTTACTACCAGGACAAATGCTTTCTGCAAACTAAGGGGACGGGGACATCTTTTGTCCCCATTTATGCCGATTTATTTATGGCTTATATAGAAGAACACCTTATATATGATCCCCTACACAATCTGTATTTGCCAGAAATGGACATCTGGCACGGATATTTGGATGACTGTTGGCTTTTATGGAAGGTTGATTTGGAGTATTTATGGGAATTTGTTGACTACCTCAATGGGAATAAATGGGGTATTGAGTTCACCTGTACACAAGATCTTAATCATATTACCTTTTTGGATGTCCTAGTTACCAAGAATGTGGATGGTACTTTGGACAAACAGGTGTTTTGTAAATTCCCTGAATATAACTCACTTTTACATGTGACCAGTCATCATCCGCCACATGTCATTCGCAACAGTGGTCCCTCTCCACAAAGGTGGTGCCTCAACGGATCCTGGAAACTATCGCCCCATAAGCCTGACTAGCTTGGTCTGCAAAGCTATGGAAAGGATCATCATGGACCTCATAAATAAAGATATTGGGGACCTACAGATTCTACCCAGTTCGGCTTTGTTAAGGGCAGATCCTGCCTCTTAAACCTGGTCGATTTCTTTGAAACAGTCACCAAGGCCATTGACGAGGGGAAGGTGGTCCACACAGCCTACCTGGACCTCGCAAAAGCCTTTGATACAATACCCCACTTGGGCATTATAGATAAGCTCACCAGCTTAAATATAAACCCCTATTGTCACTAGATGGATTGCAAACTGGCTCAAGGACAGAACCCACATGGTTAGAATTGCTGGAGCCATGTCAGACTCCAAACCAGTTACAAGTGGCGTCCCACAAGGCTCAGTCCTGGGACCTCTCTTGTTCAGTATATATTTCTCGGAGGTACAGGCCAACATGGAAGGACTGTGGCTGACCAAGTTCGCAGATGACTGCAAACTAGGCGCCATAATCGACTCTCCAGCCGACACAAGCATCCTCCAAAAGGACCTCATAGAAACAGACAACTGGTGCCATAGCCATGGCCTCAAGCTAAACGCCAAAAAGTGTATAGTCATCCCCTTTGGCAAAAACAAAGTGCCCACAAATTACCCCATAGGTGGTAATCCATTAAGTACGGAAGAAGTAATTAGGGACCTGGGGACCCAAGTTGATAGCAATCTCTCATTTGAAAACCACGTAGCCAAAGTGGTTAGAAAAACATTTTATATAGCCCACCTAATCATGAAGGGATTCACATCTAGATCAGGGGAGGTCATCATGCCGCTTTACTCATCCCTCATCAGGCCCATAATTGAGTACAATGCCCCTTTTGGGATGTACCTTACCAGACACCTGCAGCAACTGGAAAGACCCCAAAAGTACCTCACCAAGAGGATCAAAGGGCTCAAACAGATGCCATATGCTGCCCGGTTAAAGAAACTCCAGCTCTACTCAGTGGCATACCGCCTGCTCATAGGCGATCTGTGCCTGACGTATAAAGCCATGTCCAACCCGGAATTAATGGACATGCTGCATCTCAGAAAATCCAAATCCCATCGAGCTACGCGCTCAAGAGACTTGCACCTCAGCACTGAAATAAATAGGACATGCTGGAGGGACAGATTCATAACCCAAAGGCTCCCTTCACTCTGGAATAAAATCCCAGTCCAGTTTAGGCAGAGTCCCTCACTGACTCTCTTCAAGAGGAATCTTGATGAGTGGATGGGAGATCGTAGGTTTACCCTGGGTGTCACTGTTAGACAGAGGCACAGTATAATAACCTTGAAAAAGGGCATAGCAAAATTCATTTAAAATGGGTGGCAAAAGCCAAACACACTCTGGCTAGGCTTATAAATGCCCTAGGGCAGATAGCCTAGTATGAACCTATGAACCTATATACCAAAATCTCAATTCATGAGAGTGAAGTGCATTTGTTCTGGTAGTGACAAACATAATTATTATAAAGCTGATATGGTCAGGAAGTTTAAGGAATGTGGATATAAACCCGGGGTAATCACTATGGCTTGCAGGGAGGTTAGTGGTATGGCCAGACAGGAACTGTTACAATAACAACATAAATCCACAAATGAGTCAGACCCGATCAGAATGATCACTATATATGGACACAACAGCAGTATTTTTTGTGAGGTGGTACAGGAAAAATTGGAACATCCTGTTGGCTGATGAGAAAATTAGGACTCTGATTGATGACAGGTGCCAATTTGGCTTTAGGAGAGGTAGAACCCTGGTGTCCCACTTTAATCACTACAAGGTGGATACCCAGGTAGCTGTCCCATTTCAACAATCTACACTTTCGGGTGATACACTGCAGGGATGTTTCAGTTGCGGTCATTGTGTTCATTGTAATAGATTTAAACAAACAAAAATTTTTAGCAGTCGCAATACCAGTCAAGTATACGATATACATTTTTTGCCAACTCCTCATCGGATTGGGTTATATACCTTGCCACTTGTACATGCTCGGCTTTCTATGTGGGCCAAACATCCAGGCCCGTTAAATTTAGGATTAGTAAACACATGAGTGACATCAAACTTAAAAAGCAGACAAATGCATTATACAAGCATGTTATCAAACATCCCTCTGCAATTTTTAGTTTTACAGACAGAACAAATAAGAGTGGCTGGCACAACATATTGAACAATAAAGAAAAAAGATGGATAATTAAGTTGGGGAGTTTAATTCCTCCAGGATTAAATGATTTGTTGTGAACAGCCAATGATTTTCTTGTTCCTATATGGGTGTGTGTATATAAGGAGTGTCTTGTTATTTCTATGGTTTCACTGAGGAAGGCTTGAAACTAATGCCGAAACTGGTCTGTTTGTGATAACTTTATAATAAAAGTCACACTTTTTTACACCTTGGTGCTGGCTATTTTGATTTTGGATCACTGTCTTTTTAAGCCGTGTACTGCTGTACTTGCAGGGGAACATTCTGGACTGACTTGTTAGCCACGATGAAACATTTCTTAAGGAAATGGATTATCTTGCTGATCTTTTTAGGAATAGATGTTAACCCCCAGGATTTGTTACTCAGAACACGAAATGAGATGTGTAAGAAAAGAAAGTCCCTCTATCAACCGAACCGATTCTCCTGGACACTAAGAGGGATGGTGTTAATTTGGACAACAGAAGGGTGATAGAGCAAAACACGTTTTCTAAGACTGCAGTTATGACATTGGAGTACAACCACACAGCACCCAAGATAAAGAAGATTATAGAAACAACATGGGACACAGCGTGTTTTCTGGAGACCTGAGGGACATAGTGGTCCCCAAACCTATTTTTTCATACAGTAGAGGTATGAACTTAAAAGAATTATTGGAAAAAGGTTCAATGGACCCATACAATAATATTTCTCAGATGGGTAAATGTGGTTTGTGTAATATGTGTAAGTACATAAATGATGGCCTGTATGTGAAGGTTAATAATTACAACAGAACACTCAGGTGCCCAGGGCACTGTAATTGTAATACAGATATGGTGGTTTACCTTGCCACCTGACTCAGCTGCCAGGCATTTTATGTTGGCAAAACTATATGCAAACTTAGGAAACGTATTTTAGAACACACCAGGGACATTAAAAATAAAAAAGGAGCTAGTGCCCTGTTTACTCATAGTATGGTATGTACACATTTTAAAAGGTTTTTATTTTTTTGTGATAGACCGGATACCTAAGACTGAAGCAGGTGGTGATTTTAAGACCTTGTTGGAAATGAGAGAGCGTTTGTCGCAGCTTTGTTTAGAAGCAAATAAACCACCAGGTATTAATGACTGCATTTCGATTTCTAGTATACCAAGATATAAATCGTATTTGATATGACAGAAGGAATTATTTCTTAGCATTATAGATAGGGTATTTTGCACATCAACAATTGTTTATGCTATGGACATGTACATAATTCTTACATATTCAAATTTTAAACAATTTTCATGAATTTATATACATTTTTATATTGTTTACATTTCTACAAATTGCATGGTACTTTATAGGTGCACTGCAATATTTTTACTAACAGATAATCACAAAATTAGGTAGTATAAAATGCAATTTTAAATATTAAGTGTGAGTTTTTTTATATTAACTGTTTTTATTTTTTATTGTTGCTATTTATTTAAACCAAGTTTAGCATTGCACTTCAAAAATACTATGAAATATTTGTTAAATTACTAATCACATGATTTAATTGATTGTAAATTGATTTATAAGGGCAGTTTTGCCTTGATGTATTTTACTCTGATGAAGCCCACAGAAGGATGGGTGAAAACGCTTAGTACGTTTTGGATGTAAATAAACAGCTGGTGTGTCTCTTGGTAATGTCGTGGATTTTTTTCCTTACTAGTTAGCCATAGTAAATAGTCGCTGGCTTGAATGAGTAGATGCCTGGTTGTAATGGTCAGAAGCCAGTTGTCTAGATATGGAAAAATCTGGTAGCCCTTGAGCCTAAGATGCACTTCAACCACTGCAAAGCATTTGGTGAACACCTTGGGGGCTGTGGTGAGAACAAACAGGAGTGACCTGAATTGGTAATGACTGGCTCCCAGCCAGAAATGTAGGAATTGCCTGGAGTGTCTGGCCATTTTTATATGGTAGAATGCGCCCCATCAGGTCCACAGAGCACATCCAATCATCTGTCTTCAAGAGAGGAAGGATGGACTGGATCGTGACCATCCTAAACTTTCTGTGCCTTATCGATTTGTTCACAGAGGTCAGATCCAGAATAGGTCTCAGGTCGGGGGGGGGGGGGGGGGCACTTAGATGACTCTCTCTTTTTGCAAAAAGCTTTCCTAGTTTCTGGGCAACGTCCTCCGTCTGACTGTGTGGAACATTGGGGAGAAAATGTTTTCTCTTGGGAGTTTCCAGAAAGGGAATGAAGCATCCTCAAGATATGATCCTTAGCACCTATTTGTCACTTGTGATGGCCTCCCAGGCCTTTGGGTGCAAGGAGAATCACCACCCCCCCCCACCGACTGCCTCCAGAGGAGGACAGTTGGGCAACTGTTCAGGATCGATGGAAGGGCTTGTCTTGAGTTGCTTCCCATGGCCCCTGATTTTGCAGAACCCCTTGGCTACATGGGCGGCGCCTTCCATTCTGATTATTTCCCCTTCTGCCCCAGGGGGAAAATTCTTCCAGAGTCCTTGTGACTTCTGAAACCACATTTTCTTACTCCCAAGATGGTTCTTGGAGAAGGTCCTTTGTGGGGTAGAGAAGCGTATTCCGATGGCAGATAAGGCCTTTCTGTCCTTCTCACTCCAGGATAGAGTCTCATGAACTGTTGGTCCAAATAAGGTGGAACCATCAAAGGGGGCATTAATAAAGGCTTGCTTGAAAGGCTCCACAAAATCGTACAGCCTCATCCAGGCATGACACCTCAGGGCATTGGCTGAGCCAGCAGCCCTTGAAGTACCCTCTGCAGCATGGGAAATCAGCCTCATGGACATACTGGCTAGTGACTGTAGGGTAGCCAGTCTGGAGGAAAAGGTTTTCTGATCCTCAGTGGACATGGACCCTCGGGTCAAGCTAGAAAAATCCTTTACCAAGTCCCTTTGTTCATAGGCAGGTACTAGGCTATCATCCCAACGGCCTAGGTAAGCCTAGCCAACAAGGTTCCCTGGATTACGCCACCGAAGAAAATTATTTTCCTGTGCCCCTGTTGAGCAGAGCCACAGAAGTGAACCCCCGGGTGTATTTCTTATTTTCCATCCACTTATCAAGATTTTTCTTGAAGAGTGATAATGAGGAACTTTGCTTCACATAGATGGGTAAGCTTGTTCCAGTGTATAGGAAGTCTCTGGGAAAGGAACCTATCCTTCCAGCATGTCTTGTTTATTGTGGTGACAAGGTTTAGGTCCTTAGACCGTTGTAGCTCGGAGGGATAGGGATTGGGATTTCTTTAGGTGTAGCATGTCCAGCAGCTCTGGGTTTGACATAACTTTATATGTTAGGCAGAGATAACCTCAGAGTAGGCGATATGCTACGGAGTAAAGCTGGAGTTTTTTGAGATGGTCAGTGTAGGGCATCTGTTTGAGGCCAGTAATCCTCTTAGTGAGGTACTTCTGTGGCCTTTCCAGCTGCTGCAGATGTCTTGTGTGGTACATTCCAAAAGGGGTGTTGTACTCTATAATGGGTCTAATGAGTGTCGAGTAGAGGGGAACAATGACTTCTTTTTTCCTAGATGAGAACCCTTTTGTAATGAGGTGTGCCACATAAAAGGATTTCCTGACTACTGTGGCGATGTGATTATCAAAGGAAAGACTACTGTCTACTTGTGTCCCCAGGTCTCTTATTACACATTCGGTATTAAGTAGACTGCCGCCTATGTGATAGTTCATGGGTACAGAGTTTTTACCAAAGGGGATGACAATGCAATTTTTGGCATTGATCTTCAGGCCATGGCTCTGACACCAGGCATCTGTCTCAATGAGGCCCTTCTGTAGGATGTCCACATCATTTGGGGACTCAACTATGGCTCCTAGTTTGCAGTCATCTGCGAACTACATTAGCCAAAGGCCTTCTGTGTTAGCCTGTACTTCAGAGGAATAGATACCAAACAGGAGAGGTCCCAGGACTGAACCCTGTGGTACTCCACTTGTCACTGGTTTGAAGTCAGATTTGGAGTCATAGGTTCATAGGTAGGTATTAGGCTATCGGCCCTGGGGCCTATACAAGCCCAGCCAAAAAGGTACCCTGGCTTTTGCCACCCAAGAAAATTATTTTCCTGTGCCACTGTCAAGCAGAGCTACAGAAGTGATCCCTGTGGTGAATTTCTTATTTCCTATCCAATCATCAAGATTTTTCTTGAAGAGTGCTAATGAGGAGCTTTGTTTGATATAGACAGGTAGTCAATTCCAGAGTATGGGAAGTCTTCTGGGACAGCAATCTATCCCTCCGGCATGTTCTGTTTATTGTGGTGACAAGGTTTAGATCCCTAGAGCATGTAGCTTGGACAGATTGGGATTTCTTTAAGTGGAGCATGTCCAACAGCTTTGGGTATGACATAGCTTTGTAATTTAGGCAGAGATCACCTCTGAGTAGGCGATATGCGACGGAGTAAAGCTGGAGTTTTTTTGAGACGGTCTGCGTAGGGCACCTGTTTGAGGCCGGTAATCCTCTTTGTGAGGTATTTCTGCGGCCTTTCCAGTTGTTGCAGATGTCTTGTGAGGTACATACCAAAAGGGGCGTTGTACTCTATAATGGGTCTAATGAGTGATGAGTAGAGGGGAATAATGACCTCTTTTTTTCTGGATGAGAAACCTTTTGTGATGAGGTATGCCACGTAGAAGGATTTCCTGACTACTGTGGCGATGTGATTATCAAAGGAGAGACTACTGCCCACCTGTGTCCCAAGGTCTCTTACCACACTTTCGGTGTTAAGTATACTACCGCCTATGTTGTAGTTCATGGGTACAGAGTTTTTACCAAAGGGGATGACAATGCACTTTTTAGCATTGAGCTTGAGGCCATGGCTTTGACACCAGGCATCTGTCTCAGTGAGGCCCTTTTGTAGGATGTCCACATCGTTAGGAGTTTCTATTATGGCTAATAGTTTGCAGTCATCTGCAAACTTCATTAGCCAAAGACCTTCTGTGTTAGCCTGTACTTCAGAGAAGTAGATATCAAACAGGAGAGGACCCAGGACTGAACCCTGTGGTACTCCACTTGTCACTGGTCTGAAGTCGAATTTAGAGTCTGCTACTTTCACAGTGTGGGTTCCGTCAGTGAGTCAGTTGGCAACCCATCTTGTGACATAGGGATTTATACCTAGTTTAGTGAGTTTATCTATAATTCCAGAGTGGGGGATGGTGTCAAAAGCCTTGGCAAGATCTAGATAGGCTGTATGAACCACCTTACCCTTGTCTATGGCTTTGGTGACTGCTTCAAAGAAGTCTATCAAGTCTGCAACATTTACAGTGTGGGTTCTGTCAGTGAGCCAATTGGCAACCCATCTTGTGTTGTAGCCTTGTAATGTGGGATAAATAGTTTAACACCTTCAAGGTGAATGTGGAAGAGACGTAAACTCTTTTGCCAAGTCTGTCCAAAGCCCGGAATTCCCTGTTTGGGAATGAACATAGGAGCTCTCCTGGGCAAACTTCTTCTTGGTGGCTGCCGCAACAACAATGGCAACTACAGGGATACCCTCAGATGAAAACAACTTGTCCATGGGGGTGCTAAGAATTTTGTCTGCTCATTTGTGGATTATCTCTACTGTATCTTGTTCCCCCCAAGCCCTGGAAGCGGGTCGACTATGGGGGTGGGGGGGGGCCCAGGTAGTAGATGGGCTGGACCCAAAAGCCTCGAACAACACTGACTCCTCCGGGAAAGGGTTTTGGGCTGTTCAACCGCTCCACTGACATAGGATTTCTAAAATGTTTCCAAAGGAGGTGTCATTGGGTAGGGACTTTGGGGACCCTTCTCCTTACTCAAAATCTGTTTCCATGGTAACTAATTCCATAGGGGAATCAATATGTCTCTTTTTACACAGCCTCTTTTGGGGGACCCCTTCAGTGGGATGCTCTGGGGAGGTATCAGAAGATGCCTAGGGTTCCGCAGTGTGGAGGGTGTGGAGGCTTTGGAGGACCAGCTGTCCACAAGGAAGACTGGAGGCCTCAGGCACCAAACCAGAATAAGGAGGGGGAGGTAATGTGGCAGAAAGTGCTGAGAGTCTCCTAGCTGGGAGAGAACCCTCTCCACCACTTCAAAAGCCGAAGATCCCTGAACCATCAAAAGCTGCCCCCCCCCCCGGAACTGAACCTACTATAGCCGACACCTCTGGGAGTGCTCGAGGCCCCTGCTCCAAAGGAGGAGTCACAGCCAAAGCATCAAGGTGAAGCAAAGGCTCTGAAAGTTTCAGATTTGACTTTCTCCTCCCAGAACCAACCTCGATGCTATGTCTCTGAGACATGCTTGGAACCAAAGCCAAAGGAACAGAGTGGGTCAGAGAAATAGTTGGGGTGAAGAGGAATTCTCTCTTCGCTCCAACACCTCAGCATCGGAGACCAAAGGTACCAAAGACTGAAGGGCAAATCTGAGAAGCAACCAAAGGTCGGAAAGGTGAAACCCTCACGGATCCAAATATGGACGTTGCGGACAAAAACCCCATCTGAATCCAAACCTGGAGGAACTGCCTCATCAGTCTGCCTTAGAGGATAGGTTCCAGAAAGACCTGGAAGAAACTGATGACTGGGTTTCGAGAATCTCCTGGAGGAGTGAGATCAGGACCTAGGTACTGGCCCAGTCAACGCCAATCTAGGAACCAACACAGTCAGAGCTGGTGAGGAGCTACTCAGCCTCAGGACAATGGGGATGACTGGGGTAGAGGAGAAGAAGTTGGAACTCAGCTTGGAAAAGACCAAGTTGGTTCAAACAATTTCAGAGTCATTTTAGGAGGCTCCCAGGAAGACCGCATGGGAGAGTGCTTCCTGCCCTCCTGGGTCTCCTTAAGCCTCTAAGTAGGGGGTTGAGCCCCTGAAGTTTAAGGCATGGAGGGAGCAGGAAACAACCCTCTAAGCACCAGTTTGCTCCTCCTGTCCACCAGAGCTCAGGGGTGGAAGGCGTGACAAACAGAGCAAGGGGCTTGAAGATGGGTAGGCCCCAAGCAATACACACACTCCCTGTGGGCATCAGACAAGGGAATCTTCCACCCACAAGAAGTGCATTTTTTAAAACCTTGTGGTTTCTCTGACATCTTAAAAGAAAGGATAAAAAGAAAGTTTTTTTTTTGTTTTTTTTATAAAAGAAAGAGAGAACTAGGCACAGAGAAAACCCAATTAAAGGAGAAGAAATACATTTAAACAAAAGAAGAGAGACTACACGAAGTGTGACTATAGATTTTAAACGGCAGAGAAAGAAAAAAAAAAAGGAGGAAAAACACTTACCAAAAAAAACCAAAAAATCAACTACTGCTGGAGGAACAGGTGAACTCATTGCTGAAGCTAAGTACTGAAAACGAGATCGGAGGTAAATTGAGGGAGTGGGGCATTGTGGGTATAGGTGAGGAGCTCAAGTCAGGAAGCTCAAACTGTAGAAAATGCGGCCGGTCGGTTCTGAAAACTGGAACAGAGACCCAGAGGTACATGAAATGAAGAGGACAACATCAGACTGCATATGCTATCTACTTGATCAGTTGTGATGTCTGGCTGAGTAGAAAACTTACCAATTTTACTCAAACATTTTTATGGAAGCTCAAATAAACCTCCCTGTCTTTGACACTGAGAACTGCCTTGGTCCTCTATAGGCATCTGATCCTTTAGTTGCTGAATTCTCCTCTGCACACGGAATACCCCGATGGAAAGCAATCAATGTCTTTATCATGTTTTATTCTTATTCAGCTTCTTCTGTTCCGGATGGAAAATGCGTTACCTAAAGTCAACTGTCTACCTTGCTAATATTCCCTTAGCATCATAAACCTGGACTGGTTCTTTGCCTTATGCCCACTGCTTGTTGAGATACGTTCTGGTTACCACTCAACCCTGAAAAAGATAAAGCAGCCATCTCTGTCTGTACAGAGCTGACATTGCAGGGAGTGACATGGCTTAGCTGGCTTGCCTCTCCCCGAGTTGGGGAGGTGTATGGTGTGACAGCACATCTCCAAGTGGAACGTTCCCATGGAAGAATCTAGAAAATCACTGGACCACTGGCTTCAAATGTGGGGCTGGACTGTCTTGAGAATTTACATCACTTGCAGAAGCAAGTGACTTGCCCTTGCTGACGATCACTGCGGGTCTATATTATATCATCGAAGGTTCAACTCAGTGAACCTCAGTTCGTTGAACTTAAAACAGAGAATGTTCACTTAAGTGAACATTCACATCAGTGAATATTTTACACAGGGAATAGAATTAGTTGACCAACATTGCGACTGTCACACACTGTATTATGTCAAACCCACCCTGGCGGGGGGCTGTGCCCCCCACATCCCTCTTATCTACATATACCAAGTCCGAGACTGCGCTACAGTGTGGAAAAGGGCAAATTTCCTGATGTTGACCAACTAATTCCATTCCCTGTGAATGATTTGCTGATGTGAACATTTGCTGTTTTGGGTTCAACAAACAGAGGTTTACTGAGTTGGACCTTTGATTATATGATACAGAACAGACCACTGCATGTAGATCTCTTGCAGATTTAATGGGCATGCACAGTGGGTGACACTGTTTCAAAGATAAAAAAAATGATCTGCCCCTGATGGCCTCCTCAGTGATGGCCATTTTTGGCTGACCCTCACCATGGTGAACAAATGGATCAGTACATAGGAGAGGGCCTGATTAGAACTGGTAGACAGGATCTGGTGACTGACTCAGAGTATGTTTATACATATATATATATATATATATATATATATATATGTATATATATGAATCACTTCTTTCAACTGGCTCATCTTATTAGCTAGACAGTACAATGATTATGCAATATTTTGTGAATTAACACCCAAACCAGTATGGCACTGAACTTAACATAAATGTAGACACAGCACTTGCTAATACAGAACATTAATAGTGAGGTCTTGGACTACATAGATCACTTTTCTGCTGAATGTAAACACTGCTAAAATTGTTTACTACTTGAAACAGAAAAAATACAAACATACTTACAGAAAAAATATTTCTCTCTTAGTCTTACTGTCCAGTTGTTGTCAATTTATAACAAACTACCAACATGAGACCTTGTTTTGGTTAACTGACGTATGTGATGATGTGGGTTGTTGCCATCTGTGCCAGAGAGAGTGGGGTAGTGCATGTGTGACGTGCCAGCAAGGCTGGAGTTTTGTGGATGGTTTTACATAATTTCTCTGCCATACTGACTTGTACAGATGCTTGTGTTAAAAACATCAACAGTGTTGTTATAATTGATTAAATGTATATGTTTAAACAAAGAATTCTGTAAGGGAAGAGTAGAAGTTTTTGAAATTATTCTATAATTTTTCAAATAACTGCAATAGATCTTTGCAAAGCTCTGAATGTGTATTGTACCAGAGTCAGGTGATCAAATGTGATGTCATTCTATAACCAGCAATGACAGGATGGAACTCTCACAGCAGTTTGTTTTGGTTTGCTTTCTTTGGAACTTGGTATAAAAATCTATGACAGTTATCACAGTCAGTTCAGTTAGTTGTGCAGATCAGTTAGTTAAAAGTTAGAAGTTTATCAGCTTGCCTTCTGGAAGTAAGCATCTCTACATGTAATCTTGCCTTGCTGTATTAATTAAGTTAGCTAGAGAACAGTTATTCTTTAGACAGTCAGGAAATACATTGAGATTAGTTAAGTATTGTTTTTCCTACATCTGTTTGAATATGTACCAGCCTTTCCAGAGAGAGAGAGAGAGTGTGTGTGTGTGTGTGTGTGTGTGTGTGTGTGTGTGTGTGTGTGTGTGTGTGTGTGTGTGTGTGTGTGTGTGTGAAAATCTAATACCCAGGTGTGGGTATGTCAGCTACTTGGAACTGGTGAGTCTTGTTTGGGATCTGGAGACACAGGAAGTCCAGTCCCAGGTCTGGAGCGTGTTCCATGTGTGGTCTTGTGGGAAACTGTACTTGATGCAGACAGCTGCATCTGAAAATACTGTGCAAGTTTATTCCTGTTCTTAGTGGCCGTCTGTCACCAGTAACAGTGGCGAGGACTGAGGCTGCTTGATTACTGGCCCGGAGTAGAGAGGCCGTCACAACATACAGTATTTACCCGTTACAGCTGAAAATGCAGCTGATGCTCACCTGATAATAAGGTTGCAAGGAAGAAAAGAAAAAAGACATTTGTATAACCTTTCTGGTCATCATGGCAACCACAGAAGTACATGTTATTTGAAAAGCGGTAGAAAAATTTGATGAGTAAAGACAAAATAAGCTATCCCATATCCTATTCACATTTATAGTTTGCTCAAGTCACATGACCCGAAACATTAGCAGTGCTTTAACCCTTTCTTACATAACACTGCTTTAAAGTTTTTCATATCATTCATACCTGGATCTGCACCTGTGTTTAGCTTCACTTGCCAAGCATATTCTTTCCAGTTTAAATCCACTTCTGCATCCCAACTCTTGTCTTCATTTAAAACTTGGTCAATAACAGTAAAACTAAAACCCACTAACTCTGTTATGACAGTTAACAACATTTCTTGCTAGGGCATTAGTTACATCCAGTTTTTCAACTGCCCTCAGGTGCTCATAAATTCTGCGATGGAAGCTACGTATAGTTCTTCCTATGTAAAATCCATCGCAACAATTACATAATACTAGATACACAATGAATTTAGACTTGCAATTGTAATTCCCCTTGATATTAATAGTAAAGTCCCAAGCATTTACTACTATTTTGTTCCCCAGTACCAAAAACTTAAAATAATTGCAGTCTTCACATCTTGACATCCCATTATAAGCAATAGGAGTATTACATTTTTTGGTTTCTAAAAAATCCTTAAGACTTTTCCCTCTTTTTATGACAAAAGTAGGACTCTCGTATAAAAAAGCACCCAACTCTTGGAAATTCTTAAAAAAATTCCATTTATTTGTGATGATCTGCTTAATACTGTACATATCGACTGAATTTTCCAATACACAACTCGGATTATAATCTACTCCTTCACTATTTCTTTCAACATCCTTTGTTGTTCCTTTCTTCCTCCCGGCTTTAATTTTATCTATTGCTTCACTTATTACCCCAGTAGTGTAACCCCCGATTAAAAATTTTTTTCTTAACATCTCACATTCTTCCAAAAAATACTCCTCTTCGTCAGTGAGTCTATTCATTCTACCAAGCTGACCAAACACAATATTATTTTCAAGCTCACACTATGTAAACTGCTATATTCCAAGTAGCTGTTACTCTGGACATCTTTTTTAAAAAATTTAACCAAGATTTTTCTCCCTATCTTGTACACAGTCAGATCCAGGTAATTCACACTTATTCTACTACTATTAAAAGAAAACTTTAAATTGCTTGTAACAGAATTTAAATATTCACAGAATTTCAACAATTCTGACTCAGAACCTTCCCATAAAAAAACAAGTAATCAATAAAGTGTTTGTAAAAATAAATATTGCTAGCAAATGTAGAATTAAAAATAAATTCTCTTTCCCAACTAGTCATGAACAATGACTTGTTTTTTTATGGGAATTCCGATTCTGTATCACAGCTCAAAAAATCATTTCCTTAGTTACACCGATTTGCTCACCCAGTATTTCTGACACCGTAGTCTACTTGCAATCCTTAAAGTCTGCCAACTCATTACACTCATAAAAAATAGGCTCCCAATTACCTCTTTCTTCCCCATCACACATCCAAAAGTTACAATATGTTGTTGTTGTTCTTTCGGCTTTTCCCGGATAGGGGTCACCACAGCGAAACTCCAGTCCGCTAATGATTGGCAGTCGATTTTAATGGTGCCGAGGTACCAGCCCGACGCCCAACCTTCAATGAAGGCACGCCCTTCACTTATGTCTTTCGAACATCAATCAAGCACAGGGAGGACATGCAGACTCCACACAGAAGGCACTCCAGCCGAGAATCGATCGGGAGAACCTCTTGCTGTGAGGCAACAACGCTACCGCTGTACCACTGTGGCTTCCAACAGTTACAATATACCTGAGGAAAAAAAAAACTCTTACACTTCCAGGCAAAGATCCTAAATCTTCTAGAATCTGTTGCATATTTGGGAATTCATACATATACCCCCCCCCCATTGTTTCTTTTTGAATTGCTTATCCAATGCTTCTTCCCAATCCTTTCTACCCCTCTTTTGATTGATTCACATAGTTATCATGCAATATTTTATATGCCCTACTAATTATCCCTTTTTTAACAGCAGTTTCCGTTACACATTCTAGTAAAAACTCTACCAGCACTGGTCTTTCGCTTAGGATCCCCTATTTCTTTTTTTTTTTGCCTATACTCTGATATCAATCCTTGATGGGGAAGGCAGCCTCTAGCCTGCAGTCCAAACAAATAATTGTCCTCTTCTCATTCTATTACCTTTCCCTCGCTAATTATTTGCTCCCAATACATTGGCTCCTTTGCCAGTTTTCTCCAGTAAATTCCAGCCCCCTCTAGCTTACTATCTGTACTCCTAATTGGAGTCATCCCTTTCATCAGAAACTCCTTCCTCTATCCCTTGTGTAGGCTTAATTCTTACAAAACTTTCTGCTACTTTACGAATATAATATTTTCTATGGTTACTGTTATTCCCCTTAAGGATCTACATCCAAAACCCAAGTCTCTCGGTTTTTCTTGAGCTTCCCTCCTATGTCATCATCATGCCTTTCCACTTTGAATTATAGCTTTCTGGTTGTGCTATGTACAGGAGCCTTAACTCTGTAGCTCTGAAAAAAAAAAACTTCAAATCAGGTAACCCCAAACCACCTAGTTCTATCGGAAAGCTCAGTTTATCCCACTCAGCTCTTGCAATCTTCCCTCCCAGATAAACTCCTTCAACCCTTTATTAATTGCTATCCACACTTCTCCTATAGTTGATAAAAATATGCCTAACCAGTGTATAAAACTAAAGGGGCTAACACATTTTCACTGCTTGTATCTTGCGACCATATCCATAAAATAAGAGCTTCCAACTTCTCAGTTTTTTTATCTTTTCTTTAGTCTCTTCCATGTATACCAGTTACCATAACAGAATAATTTTTAGTCCATACTTCTAAGTACTTCATTTTATTATGTCCCTGTACACATGGGTATTGCCAATTAATGTGCGGGTACAATAGTTTACAACTATTGTCTTTGTTTTATCCTCATTAATTTTGTATCCTGAAAACACTTGAAACTGTCTCAGAGTGTTCCACAACACTAAAATGTCCTTTTCTGGTTTTATCAGGTACGAAATGTTATCTTCAAATAAAGTCAGCTTTTCGTGACTACCACACCAACTGTATCCCTGAATTTCTGAATCTCTTATTTTCTTTGTCAATAGTTCTAAATAAAATGCAAATCATAAATGGGAAAAAGAATACCCCTGACTGGTTCCTCTGCTCAAATAGAACCTATCAGAGAGGAACCAACCCCCTTTAATTTTCACCTCCGATCCCTCATATATCCTCCTAATCAACCTTATAATTTTATCAGGGAATGCAAAGGCTTCCTTTGCCTTATCATAAAATCCCAGGTTACTCTGTCTAATGTTTAGTTAGCTTACATTCTTGACTTCATGAAGAATGCTGATTAAGGGCACAGTTTGACATGTATGAATAAATGCATGATGAAGCTCTCAGCTTATCACTACACTGGGGCCACAGAGGATGAGTGTAGCTCAGTAACTTAAAAGATTAACAATATAGTAGGTAAATTTCAATTTTATAAGATGAGAAGTGAATATATTATGTGAAAATTATTCAACTGTATGTAATATGCAAGATACTTTATCTTAACAAAAAGAAACCAAAGAGGGAATGCATTACAATAGGTGTGAGGAAAAAGGATTATGGGGACAGAGTTATATGGCAGGAGGAACATTTTCTGATAATGATGAAAGTATGTGTTCAGAATAAAAACAGAGTCATCTAACAACGGCTACTGAATCTTGGAAAATGGATGCAATTTTCATCTATTAGTAGAACGTTTATAAAAATTTGTTACATCATGTCCAGATTTGGAGAACAAGGGATACACAGAAAAGCAAATGAAACAGCATAGGATACTAGGGTAGATTCTGAGGAAAGGTTGGAAGTCCTTACTGTGAGTCTTTTAGACAAGAGTTGGGGAAGTATAGAGAGAGAGAGAGAGAGATCTGGACATTCACAATGAAAGGTGAGATCTGGGAAGAGAAACATTATCCTAAAAAATAAACAAAAAATGTGGAGAAAGAAGTGCCTCAATGATAAAAGATTCAGTAGGGAAATTAAGAAAACAAAAACTACAAAAAAAAGAGTAACCAGTGCAAGAAATGTACTTCAAAGGTATGGCAGATTTTATGATGGTAGATTGCTTTAAAATAATTAAGGAACAAAAAATTGTACTGAGGATACAAATGCAGTGGTGGTGGCTACTGCACAGAGACTAAATGGGTGTTTATTTAAACTATACTGTCTTTTACCATCTCTAGTTGGATTACAGTGTGCTTATTAACCTTCACTTTGGCAATATGTTGCATAATACTAAAACAAAAGGCAATGTAATACTGAAAATAAGGATCAAATGAAAACAAGTATGAAAAGCAAATTGAAAACATTAATGACATACCTATAAGCCTGTCCAAGACTTTTGTAGGCATCAATAAAATCTGTTTTATGTTTCAGAGCTTCTTTGAATTCAACAACTGCTTCCTAATATGAAACGAGAAGATAATCATAACAGTTTACAATATTAAGATGATAATAAAGGTCACACTTGCAAACTTTTTTTCAGGTTCACATAAACATACTTAAAGAGCTGAATCAGTATCGCAGCCCTGCCAAAAGGTTTTGTTTGTGAACAGGAAAACCCTATACAGGTGAATGGAGGAAAAAAAAAACACCCATACTCTGAAAACATAAGGAATGACCTTATGAGAAAAATGATGTAATGCAGAACTAGTTCTATAAACAGACATTAGCTTTTGACTGTAAAATAAAGATCACACCTAGTGTAACGTGTAATTTATTCATTCCATTTTCATTGCAACAGCAAAAGGATACAATTATATGCAAGATGCTGCTGCATACTGAATTAGAATTATACACCGGCACATACAGTTTTCACCCAGAAAAGTACAGATGTGCAGGTTCTACTTACCTGTAACAGTAGACATTTAAATTCCTCACCGGCTCAGTGGCCAAGGTAACCCAGTACTGACCAGATTTTAAAAGTTCAGACTTCCTTCCCTCTCTCCTCCTGTGGGAGCTGATTGGCTGAGCACAGCCTGAGGTGGAAACATACAGCTGTCAAAGGAATTGAGTATTCAGGCTTTTTCAATTCCACAAAAGAGGACAGAACAGTACCTGAAGCCAGAATCTTGTACCAAGAGTAAATTTGCAGCCAATCAGAATATCGTATAAAAACCAAATCCAACCAGAACCGAATCATCTTAAGGATGGCGGGTGGGTGCTACCACTGAGTCAGTGATGAATTTGGATATCTACATACTAGGGTTTATGCCACTGTATTATGTTCTTCATTCCCACTGCTTCAGTGGCATTTTGGGTAGATTCCCAAAGCTTACCTTACCTGGGTGGCAGAAGGATAAGGATCCAGGAGCCCTCTGAGAATGGTCTAGCAAAGCCTGCTCTGGACCTTTAAACGAAATCCAGTTTGTAATGCTTTGTGAAGCCATGAACAGAGGACCAGGTGCTGTCTCTAGAATGCTTCTACAGTCCACTCCTTTCCAATATAAACCTTGCCTGTGATGTAAATAGCACCTGCTGGAGAGATAGGTATGTATCCCACAGACTACCCAGTCTATGAACATGCTCCCCATCCATGTGAAGCAGAGTTCCTTCCTGACCCAATTCAAGTGTAAATTAGACAATTGGATGGGAAACCAGAAATTCATCCCTGGTTTGGCACCTATGTCTCTAATGAACACAGGTAACTTGTAATTGGTTCATCTCCCAGGCCCATGCTTACACTTATCAAGGGTATCAGAACTTGTCAGAGATTTGGGTTGTATGGCTAGGCTTAAAAAGGCCCTTGTGGTCATTAGCCTAGTAAACTCCTATGAACCTATAAATATGCCATCAAAGAGGATAGAGCCTTAGCCTAGTTTGGAAAAAATGTACCATACTGGGAGAAAAAGAAAAGCAAAGTAGAGGACAACTGTTGTGCAACAATTTGCTAACAGACAGGTTGCAACCATACAGGAGACAAAAAGCATTCCTAAAGGGCTTTGCCAGGGTAGCACTTGAGCTGCATGTATGCATCCAAGGTATGAAAAATCTTTTCTCCCTTGTTTTATGCATCAGAATAGAACAACAGGAGATTGATGGTTTCATTCAAGGTAAATTCAGAAACTTTAGGCATGAATGATGGATTAGTGGTAACACAAACTTGTATTTGTGAAAAATCAGAAAGGTTGGCCCACCGTACCTTCGCTTAATAGTACGTTGGTTAAATCTAGCACAAAACCGACAACTAGCTACGTCGTGGTCAGGGCCTAAAGAAGGAATACAATAGGAATGGAAATGCTTATGAGGTATTTGCTTCCCACAAGAAATGCAATTATTAACTTTTTCTGACATCGGACTGGAGCAAGAAAAAAGTTTCCCCAACGGGGTACTTAGCTTTGAGAAGAAGTAAGTCTTCGGACTGAAGCATGAAAAAATATCAGGAGTCAGCCAACCGGCACTTGCAATCTGCTTTCACCGCACGGCAAGAAAGACTGGAGAACATGACGTTGGCTGGCAGCTTTGTACTCCTAGCGCTCTGACGTCAGGGAGCATGACTGAACAGCCGACGCCGGACCCAGATTTTGGGATTCTGGACGACCGAGGACTGCCTGCCGGCAGGAAGAAACCTACAGTGATGACTACAAAAGTGAAACACGATGAACATCTTGTATTTGTGAAAAATCAGAAAGGACTGGCCCACCATGACTGGCTGAAACTCAGAGATTTGCCTTACACATATCAGAGCTACGAGTAAAACAGTCTACCAAATAATGAAGCGTAAATCAGCTTGAGAGGCAGGTTCAAAAGGAGGGAAGGTCAATTTTTCAAGAACAAAGTTGAGATCCGAGGAGGAGGAAAGTACAGTTGTGTACACTTACCATAAATGTAGATGTTCGAGTGCATTCACTGTTGCAGTCATTACATTTGGGTTATCTGCTTGCAGGTAGCCCGCAGTCGGCCTGATTAACAAAGACTTGGGTCCTGCGTCAGTTGCTGTCCCTTCTTCCATGACGTCAGATCGTCAGGGGTATAAAACATGCAGCTAACGCCATTACATCAGTTTTTCTTGCCCCAGATGTCAGGTGCCCTCCTAATGGGAAGCAATTAAATATAAAAGCACAAAGATATACCTCCAACAAAAAAGCAAATACACCAAAAAAGGCTTTTAAGCATAGTAAAGGAAAGCAGAGGAATAGCCAAAAGAAGTTAGGCGGCTGGAGGGAGGGCAACCAGGACTGCAACAGTGAATACACTCGAACATCTACATTTATGGTAAGTGTACACAACTGTACTATGTTCTTCGTGTTTCACTGTTGCAGTCATTACATTTTGGGCAGATTCCCAAAGCTATGGTTGGGAGGAGGAATTTACATAGCATTAGGGCCAGCTATAAGGCCCTGCAAGATTGCAGTGGCAAAGCCAGCTCTGGATTTGGAGAAAAGTGGCAAATGATAATGCTTGGTGAAAAAATGTACAGAACTCCAGGTAGCAGCTTCTAGGATGTCCATGGTAGGGACTCCTCTGAGAAAGGCTGTAGAGGTAGATACAGCCCTGGTGGAGTGAGGTCTGATCCCCTGGGGGATAGGTTTTCCATGATGCTTATAGCAGAAATGAATGCAATGGCTTATCCATTTAGAAATGGTTTGGTTTGAAATAGCCATCCCCTCTGCCCCTGCAGCAAATGCCACCAGCAGTTGTTCAGATTTCCTTTGAGGTTTAGTCCTGTCCAAGTAGAATCTAAGTTGTCTGTGCACATCTAAAGAATGCAATATCCATTCCCCTTTATTCTGTGAACTAGGAAAGAAGGTTGGCAAATGAATGGACTGATTAAGAGCCACACTGGATACCATCTTGGGCATGAGGGATGGACTGGTTTTGAGGGAAACCCTGTCCGCATCAAAGATGATGAAAGGCTCCACTGCCATAACAGCCTGTAATTCAGATACCCTTCTAGCTAAAGTGATTGCTAAAATGAAAGCTGCTTTCCAAGAAAGAAATGTTAAGTCTGCAGTAGCAGCTGGCTCAAAAGGAGGTAGAGTGAGTTGCTCCAAGACAAAGTTAAGGTCCCAGGCTGGGGTTGGAGTTCTCCTGACTGGTCTCAATTTTTTGCCCCTCTGAGGAACTGCTTCTAGTTTCCACTCGTGTGGGTCCATGAGGTTTCTGCTTAGTCCGTCTGTCAGTATATTTAGATTTCCTGGCAGGAATTGAGCTTGTAGGTGCACTTGGTAGCTCAAGGCTGTGTTCCACAATACCATGGCTAGTCTGCAGAGGGGGTAAGAATGTGTACCCCCCTGCTTGTTTATGTACCACATAACAGTGGTGTTGTCCGTCTTTACCATTAGTTGTCCTGGAAGAATGTGGTCCTTGAAGGCTGTCAGAGCATTCTGTACAGCTACCATTTCTTTTTGATTGATATGCAGGTGTATTTGACTTGGGTTCCATTAGCCCTGAATGCACTTCCCTGCCAGGTGAGCGCCCCATGCATAGTCTGATGCATCTGTTGTTAGGGTTTGGGCAGCAGGGGGTGGTGTGAAAGGTAGTCTCTTGTTTTGGTGGCAGGACTCTGCCCACCAAAGGAACTCTAGGCGTAGGCAAGGTATGATAGGAATCATTGTTTCCAGGTCTTGAGAATGTTGACACCATAGGCTTTTTAGATACCACTGTAGTTTCTTCATATGCAGTCTTGCATATGGAATTAGAAGAATGCAGGAGGCCATGAACCCCAAGGCTTGCAGTACTTGTCTTGCAGATAGCAGAGTTTTTGTGGCCACTTGTTTGAAGTAGGTTGTCAAATGAATTTGTTACTCTGGCGTGAGGTAAGGCATCTGGGAAGTTGTATTCAAGCTTGCTCCCAGGAATATAATTTGTTGACAGGGTACCAGGTGTGATTACTTTTAGTTTATGGTGTACGCCGGACAAGTTAGAACCCTTTGTACAAAGGCCAGATGATTCAAAAGTATGTTCTGGCTTTCTGCCTGAATTAGACAATCGTCCAGGTATGGTTATATTTGAATATTTCTTTGCCTGCAAAATGCAATAACTGGAGCTAAGCACTTTGTGAATACCCTGGGTGCAGTAAATAAGCCAAAGGGTAGTGCAGAGAACTGATAGTGCGTATAGCCTGCTTTGAAGCGTAGGTATCTTCTGCAAGATTCCCTGATTGGGATGTGCAGGTATGCTTCTTTTAAATCTAGTGTTGCCAACCAGGCATCTTTGCCTAGCATAGGAAGTAATTGTTGAAGAGTCAGCAGCTCGAATTTTGGAATCTCCAAAAGGGTGTTTAGAGTAGACAGGTCCAGGATAGAACACCATGAAT
Organism: Protopterus annectens; assembly: GCF_019279795.1. Lineage (NCBI taxonomy): Eukaryota > Metazoa > Chordata > Ceratodontiformes > Protopteridae > Protopterus > Protopterus annectens. The sequence continues at coordinate 862,175,026 of NC_056725.1, forward strand.
TGTCTTTTCTGGGTACCAGGAAACGTCTTGAGTAGAAACCTTGTCTCTTTTCCTCCTCTGGTACCAGTTGAATAGCCCCCATGCTTAAGAGAGAAAAGTACTTGTTTTGGGGCCTCTGCCCACTGATTTGGGGGGAGGTCCAGCCACCCGCTTGGTGTTGGCAACGTGTGGAAGTGAAATCTGTATCCCTGAGACACTACATTTAAAACCCATTTGTCCTAGGTAATGAGTTCCCAATTCTTTTCATGAAGAGCAATCTTTCCCCCCAAAGGGGCAGTCAGTTGATAAGTGTTTGGAAATTTTAAAAGGAAGTCATTGAGACAGTTTACCATAGGGGGGAGTCTTATTATTCCCAGATTTGGAAGTGGAGGCCCCCCACTGCTTAGTTGTGTGTGTCCCCTGGGACTGAAACCTGGGTTTTTTGCTGTGTCTGGGTTTGGCTTGAGAAGACCTGGAAGTGGCTGGAAAGGACCAATAGGCCAGTGCCTATTAAATCTAGGAGGCTGAACTTGTAAAAAATCTTTAACAGTTTGCATACATTTAGCTTTATCTTCTATCTTTTTAAGAACTTCCTCAGCCTTGTTGCCAAACAGGCAGTCCTGGTTTAAAGAAGCATCCAACAATTTAGCTTTAACATGATAAGGCAAAGATTGCTCCTTAAGCCAAGCATGCCTTCTGAGCACAGACCCAGTAACAGCAGCCCTGCAAGAGGCCTCTAATGAATCAAAACCATATTGCAAAGTATGTTTTCCAACTTGTTCAGCAGAATGCATTAAATCCTGTAATTCTTTATTTTCCACACGGTCAGGAATCAACATAATTTTCTGTTTAAGCAGTCCAATAACATGTTGCTGATACTTTAACATATGAAACTGACAGTTTAAAACCCTAATGGCCAAACCTTCGTACCCCATCTATCCAGCGCCCTGGAGTCTCTATCAGAAGGGGTAGGATTTTTAGCAGTAGAAGCCTTAATGCCCTTGGGTCCCTGTGAAATAGTCTCTGGATCTGCAATAGGATTTTTAAAAAGGAACTTGTGGGACTCAGGGACCCTGTAGTATCTGTCAGGTTTTCTAGGAGCAGGAGGCAGGGAATCAGGGGCCAAACTAGATTCCGAAAAAGCATCAACAATGTCTAGTACAGGAAGAATAGCGCTGAGGCAGGAGTAAGAAATCCCCAAGCCTCTTTTTTGAAGCACAAAAATCCTGGCTTTCCCAGTGGAAATGTTCCTTTAGAGTATGTAAGGTTTCCCCAAAAGAAAAATCCTCAGGAGGGGAAGCAGAGGGAATGGAGTCCTCTGCATCAGAATCTTCATAAGCAGATAAGGGCAAATCCAGATCATCAGAAGAATCAGAAAAAACAGAATCCTGATCAAAAGATTCATAATCAACTTTAGTCTTGGCCTCTTAGAAGGGGGGGGGGGGGCTGGCTACCCCTGATTAGAGTTATTAGATCTTCAGCCATTCTTATCATTTGTTTTTTAGGCATAGCGGCCTGAGCATGTGGCCTGGGCGTCATTTTTTTAGGCATGGATCGAGATTTAGGCCTAAGTAAAGAAGGAGGCATCGGTTTAATATGCAAGTCCGTAGGCCTGAATACACCCTCAGAAGCTGGTGCCTGCACAGCGGCTCCGGAATCATCCAAGGTACAGACATCCGCGGGTTCCATAGTTGAAGCATCTCGTGGCATACCAGACTCTGAATGGGTCTCAGTAGAGGCCTGCGAATCAGAAGTAGCGCATATCAGGGGCTGTGAAAGCGCCTCACTAAGTACCGGCGAACTGGCTACTGGCTTAGGAGAAGCGTCGTCAGCAGTTCTGGACCTCGGCGACCTGTACCTGTCTTTATCTTTGCATTTTTTTCGGAATCCATGTAGTCGGATGGCTAACCAACGACATTTCTGGACAATTAAAGCAAGAACTGAAATATTTAGAGGTGAAAAAATACCGACGACAGATAGTGCGCTGATTAAATAAAGCACAAAACAGACAGCAAGGTACATCGTGGTCAGGGCCTAGGCAAGGAATACAGTATGAATGAAAATCTTTATGAGGTATTTGCTTTCCACAAGTAATGCAATTGTTAACTTTTACTGACATCGGTAAGGAGCAATTAAAAGTTCCCCAACGGGGTACTTAGCTTTAGTTGAAGACTTCGGTTCTGAAACTCAAAAACGAAAATTTCAGGAGTTGGCCGACCAGCACTTGCAAACTGCTTCTGCTTCGGGCACTGCACGGCAAGAAAAACTGATGTAATGGCGTCGGCTGCATGTTTTATACCCCTGACATCATGGAAGAAGGGACAGCAACTGACGCAGGACCCAAGACTTTGTTAATCAGGCCGACTGAGGGCTACCTGCAAGCAGATAACCCAAATGTAATGACTGCAGCAGTGAAACACGAAGAACATCCTGCTTTTGAGGGGGTCTCACATACAACACTCATTTCACAAAGTGGTTCACCATAAAAACAGGAAAAAAGGGAGATTCTTGGGCAGACAAGTTGAGATGGCTGCAAGATGCACTTTGATAGAAGCATATGACAAACCATTTCCAAGTAGCTCACATAAACATTTCAAAACGAGAGATGCAAAACCCCTTTGGGACCTCTGCTATTGGCTAGGCACCACCTTGAAAACCTCTTCCACTTGCAAATGTAAACCTTTCTAGTTACAGGTTTTCTTACCTCCTTAAATATCTGTTGCACATACTCATGGAACAAGTGTCTAAACGGTGCCAAAACAGAATCATCCAGGCTGCCAGCTGCAATTGCTCTATGTTGGGGGGAGGGTGTAACATTCACCTCTGCTGTTTTGTGAGCAGATCCAGTCTAAGAGGAAGTTTGTGGTAATTGTCCTTGACCAGTTCAATTAAAAAGGGAGTCCCAACTTTGTCTGGGCCAAAAGAGGCTTACCACAACGATCTTTGGTAATTATTTCTTAATGTTTAGAAGTACCTTGGGAGTCATTGGAAAGAGTAGAAATGAATGCAGGAAAATTCTCAACCACAGGAATGGTGGGGAGGGTCTGTCTCTAATAGCTGCAATGATGTCATGAATAGAATTGTTTTAGCTGTTCTGTTTTGAAAGGGGACAAAAAGATCTACTTGAAGTATTCACATCTGAATCAAGTTCTGAAAAAACAATTGTGAATGTCTGTCCAAGATCTGCTTAATATGTCTGCCACAGTGTTTTGACAGAATGTAAAACACCTGAAGAATCAGAGAATGTTGTAGAGCCAGCTCCCAGGCCATTACTGCCAACTGACAAAGAGGGTACGACCTTTAATCCTCCCCCCTTGCTTGTACAAGTACCACATCATAGTAGTGTTGTCTGTGTCCACTAGAAGAGGACTTGGAATCCATAAGTGATGAACTTTTAAGGTATGAATCACACCCAACACCTCTTTTAATCTTATATGCTTTATTATGTCCAGAGGACCCCACAAGGCTAACAGGTGAATTCTCATGGGCACTGTTCCCCATGAAAAATCTAGAGAGTCCATCTGGACAGATTGGATGGGGTCTTTAGAAAGAAAGGGAATCTGTATTCAGAGAAAGTGGATCCTTTCACCATTGTAATTCCGGTTTCACAAATCCCAATACTGGTACCTGGGAATTGAAGGAAGAGTTTGAGTTCAAGTTAGTTCCAGTGGTACTTGAACTTAGGTTCAAGTACCACTGGATTTTTATTTATGGTTAGTGGTGTCATGAGGATCATCGAGGCCATGATGTCTATAATTTTGAGGTATCCTCTTGATGAGGCCAAGTCTTAAAGCAACTTATACAAGAAAATGCTCTGATAAGACGGAATATTGTTTTCTGGCAGGAAAGCCATTTTTTTTACTGTGTCTATCCAACACCCCGGGAAAGCAATTCATTGACAGAGTGTGAGGAAGGACTTTTAAGGCTCACTTTGAAACCTAGATGGGGAAGGAGGGAAGCGGCCTTGTCTAAGGACACAAACACCTAGATACACAATCTGCACAAATCAGCAAGTCATCTAAACAATGAATGGTGGTGTTTCTGCAACAGATAATCACTTGAAACAGACACTTTGTAAACAATGAAGGTGCAGTACATAACCCAAAGTATAATGCAGAACATTGATAATTTATACCACACACAGCAAATCTCAAAAACTTCTTGAAATTGGGAGCTACAGGAATATGATAAGTGTCCTTGAGATCTAGAGTCACCATGAAATAGTAGTCTGGAAGTAACGCTAGGACCAACTGTAAGGTGAGGATTTTGAATTCTGTAAAAAAGTGTTTAGAAAGTACAATTCTAGGATGAGTCGCCAGAAGAGCTCCTTTTTCAATACCAAAAAGATTCTGGAGTAACATCCCTAAAAACCCTATGCCTTTGTGTATCACAGTCAATGGGTTCTATGACCCCCTGCTTCTATCATATGATGGAGCACTGGAGGAAACAGCTCTGTCACGATGGGTGTGATGGAATTCTCCTGAAAAAGAGGATTTTCTATCCAGTGCCAAGTATACCTTCACTGAATTATTCTCAGCACCCATTTGTCTGAAACTATATGCAGCCAGGCTTGCAGGGTTGAGAGAGCGCCATGGGGAAAGAAGGAAGAGAAGGAAGGGCAGGAAGTGGGTAGGGTGCTCTATGACTCAGCAAAATTATTACTTTGCATGGGAGTTGATCCTTTTTTGGAAAGGAATCCCTCTTATTTAGTTTGGAAGAATTATCCTTCTGCCATTTCCTTTTGGATACCTAAAGTACAGTTTTGTACCTACCATAAATGTAGATGTTCGAGTGTATACACTGCTGCAGTCATGACACTTGGGTTATCCTGCCATCAGGCGGTTCCCCAGTCGGCCTGAGTTCCAAAGTCTTGGTCCGGCGTCGGTTGCTGTCGCCTCTTCCCTGATGTCAGTGCGACAGGGGTATATAAGATGCAGCCAATGCCATTTTCTTCAGTTTTTCTTGCCCCAGATGTCAGGTGCCCTCAAATGGGTAGGCAATTCAAATTGCTTATAAAACATAGATAGGAAAAGCAGACAACAACTTTTAGTTACCAGCAAATACTCCCCATAGATAGTAAAGGGTAGAAGATATAGGTACGTACCAGCAAGTAAGAGTGGAAGGAGGGAGGGTAACCTGGACTGCAGCAGTGTATACACTCGAACATCTACATTTATGGTAGGTACAAAACCGTACTATGTTCATCATGTTACACTGCTGCAGTCATTACACTTGGGTAGAATCCCAAAGCTGAAGTAGGGTGGCTGGTTCTATAAGGCATTAGGTGTGGCTATAAGGCCCTGCAGCACAGCAGTGGTGAAGCCAGCTCTGGATTTAGAGTTTAAAGGTAGATGGTAATGCTTGGTGAAGGTATGCATAGAACTCCATGTTGCTGCTTCCAAAATATCTTTGGTAGGCACTCCTCTGAGGTAGGCAGTTGAAGTGGCTGTTGCCCTGGTGGAGTGAGATCTAATGTTGCTAGGTATAGGTTTCCCATGGTGTGTGTAGCAGAAACGTATGCAATGTCCTATCCATTTTGAAATAGTCTGTTTTGAAATGGCTTTTCCCTGTGCTCCTGCAGCATATGCTACCAGTAATTGCTCAGATTTTCTGAAAGCTTTGGTTTTGTTCAAGTAGAAGCGTAACTGCCTGTGAATGTCCAAAGAATGCAGTAGTCTCTCCCCTTTATTCTGTGGTTTTGGATAAAAAGTTGGCAAGTGAATAGTTTGGTTTAGAGCCACACTTGAAACCACCTTTGGCATAAACGTAGGGTTAGTTCTTAAAGACACCCTGTCCTGGTGGAAAATGAGGAAAGGTTCCACTGCCATTAGTGCCTGTAATTCTGAAACTCTTCGAGCTGATGTTATTGCCAGGAGCAGAGCAGTTTTCCAAGAGATATATTTTAATTCTGCTGTGTTAGCTGGCTCAAAGGGAGGTAAAGTAAATTTTTCCAAAACAAGGTTGAGGTCCCAAGTTGGAGTAGGTGCTCTACTGGGCGGTCTTATGTTTTTAGCCCCTCTTGAGGTACTGTTTTAGCAAAGGATTAGATAAAATTGGTGGATCCGTGTTGTAATGAGCAGAGATGGCAGAGGCGTGGATCTTGATGGATGAAAAAGAGAGGCCTTTGTCCAGCATCTCAGTTAAATATTGTAGAATCTGAGGAATGTTTGGGACAAGAGGGTCAAGGCTGTGAGCCTGGTTCCAGGCAAAGAATCTCTTTCATTTATCCGAATAGGCTTTCCTAGTACTAGGCCTTCCGGCCTCCAGAATGACGTCTATAACAGCTTTGGAGAGAGGCATTGCTTGCTTGACTAAGGAATTTTCCATGCAGCTACGTTTAAGGTCTTTAGCTGACTGTGAAGTATCTGATTGTTGTGCTGAGTCAGCAGATGTGGGATTTGAGGCAATATCCAGGGTGGTTCTTGTGCAAAATTCTTTAAGATTGGGTACCAGTGCTGGCGTGGCCAGTCTGGAGCAATCAGGATCATCTTTGGCTCTTCTTGCCTGGCTTTTATGAGTACCTTTGGAAGGAGCGGTAGTGGAGGGAAAGCGTACACTTGTAGGTTTTTCCAGCTGAATGAGAGGGCATCCACTTTCCATGCTTGTGGATAGTAACTCCTTGTGCAGAATTTCTGTAGCTGGCAGTTCATTGGGGATGCAAACAGATCTATGTCCGGGCTCCACCATTTCTGTGTTATTATTCTGAATATTTGTGGATTCAATTCCCATTCGTGGGGATCCATGATGTTTCTGCTTAAGTCATCTGCCAGTGTATTTTTCTCTCCTGGCAGGAATTGTGCTTGCAGATGAACTTGATAGTTGAGACTTGTGTTCCACAAGGTCATGGCTTGTCTGCAGAGGGGGTAGGAGTGAGTGGCCCCTTGCTTGTTTATGTACCACATAACTGTGGTGTTGTCTGTCTTTAGTAATAGTTGTCCTGGATGCAGCAGGTCCTTGAAAGCTATAAGGGCATTTTGTACAGCTAACATCTCTTTTTGACTGATGTGAAGATGCCTTTGTTCTGCGGGCCACTTGCCATGAATACATTTTCCTGCCATGTGTGCTCCCCAGGTGTAATCCGATGCATCTGTTGTCAGTGTTTGCCTGGCTGTTGGTTGAGTAAAAGGCTGTCCCTTGTTGAGGTGACAAGCTTGAGCCCACCATCGAAACTCCTGTTGAAGGCAAAGAATTAGTGGTATAACTGTTTCCAAACTTTGACAGTGTTGAGACCATACACTCTTTAGGTACCATTGTAGTTTCCACATATGCAGTCTGGCATATGGAATTAGTAGGATGCAAGATGCCATGTAACCCAAGGCCTGCAGAATTTTTCTTGCAGGGAGTTGGGCTTTTGTTGCCATCAATTGAAAGTATTGAGTCAATTGTCCTTGCTTGTCTGGCGTGAGATAAGCCATCTGAGCCATTGTGTTCAAGCTGGCACCCAGGAATATTATCTCTTGTGAGGGCACTAGTTTTGATTTCTTTTCGTTTACTGTGTACCCCAGGCAACTTAATAACTTTTTTACAAAAGCCAGATGCTCTAGAAGAATGTCCTTGCTCTCTGCTTAAATCAGGCAGTCATCCAGGTACGGATAAATTTTAATTTCTTTCTGTCTGCAAAATGCAATTACTGGTGCCAGGCACTTTGTGAAGACCCTGGGCGCAGTAGATAAGCCAAAGGGCAGTGCAGAGAATTGATAGTGCATTGAACCTGCTATGAATCTGCGGTGTCTTCTGCAGTTTTGTCTGATAGGAAGATGCAGGTATGCCTCCTTGAGGTCCAAGGTCACGAGCCAAGCTTTCTTGCCCAGCATGGGAAGAAGCTGCTGTAGTGTCAACATTTTGAATTTCGGAACATCCAGGTAAGTGTTTAGAGAAGAAAGATCCAGAATGGGCCTCCAGGTTTTGTCCTTTCTGGGAACCAGAAAGAGTCTTGAATAAAATCCTTGTCCTTGCTCTTGTGGTGGTACCTCTTGAATAGCTCTCATTTCCATGAGTGCTGTAATTTGTTTTTGAGCCTCTGCCCATTGATTTACCAGAAAGGCTCATCCAGACTCTGCTACACTTTGCTGTGAAGAAAAGGTTAGTTTGCTTTTATTTTTTGTATTTTGTATATTTTAAATACTGTAGTTTGTTTTCTTTACCTTGTGTTTTACCTGCATTCTGCTTTAACAGCATATTAAAACTTCGAGAGAGACCACAGCTCTCTCTCTCTTCTGAGTCAGGCAGAATGTTTTTTCCCGCCCTCCCATCCAGTCATAGTTGTCTTGTTAAATACCACTGTCTTTCTAGTTGCCTGCCTCTTATGTTAATCTGACCATATATCTCATTTCCTCTCTACTTTCAGTGGCTTGTGTGAGTAATCACTAAATCAAAAACCCCTCCCCTTCAACTATTTAAATTTATTGGCCATCCTAGTGTATTCCATAGTACCAGAATACAAAAGTGACCACCCCTTTCAACCCATCTTGCTGATTTAAAAATAGTAACTCTCCACTCAACTTTTTAAACAGGCAAAACTTAAGTTACCTACTTTCACGTCTACCTTCTCTAGTGCACACTGCAGTGTGCATTTTTTTTCATCTTACTTTTAAGCATCCCTTTGACTAGCACTTTCTCTAATACCTGCTGGAAAGCACTAGGAAGCCTTAAACTGATACAAGCACTCAACTCTCCTTGTTAATAAGGAGAAATTAATAGTAGGCACTAAACAGCCTATAATTGCAAAGTACCTTGCTAAGGTAAGGGAAAACAGCTCCTGTACTTTACACAAAAAAAAAAAAAAAAAAAAGCATCAAACCAGGCATGTCCAAGGGTCAGCTTCCGGTGATTTCTCCTGTCCACCTGGTAAATCTGGGCATACTGGGGCAATGCAGCAATTGCCTCATGTACACAGACAACCCTCTCCTCCTACCACCCAACACTACAACCTGTGAGAGATGCACTTACATAGCCAAAATGGAAGCAAAGCTCTCTCCACCCAAGATTGTGCTAGACAGTCAAGAGGAAAAGGTTAACACCCACACCACACCTCAAGCAACACATGCCCTTCTAAACCCACATCACCAACACCCACATATAGCAACACTAAATCCACATATGCAGAGGCCCTTAACTGTAACCTACCCAAGCAACAAGGACCTCTGAAGCTGAAACGCAAACAAACACCAATCACAACCAAAGTGACACATAGTTCAAAACACCTGTGTGCCACCCAGCAACAGCCCCTAAGGCAAGACAATGTACCTAACACTTTAGTCATAGGTGACTCTATAGTCCGGCACACTGATGTCCCTCTCACCAGGTTGAACAAGGAGAAAATTACAGTCAGCTGCCTGTCGGGTGCCAGGATCCGCTACGTAACGCATGCACTCAAGTCAGTCCACAACAAGTACAAATATGACTCTGTCATTGTCCATGTTGGAGTGAATGACTTGAGACGTACCTCCCTGGACTACATGAAAAGAGACATGGAAGAGCTCTCAGATCATGTGGCCCAGGCAGGTATGACCCTAGCCCTGAGTAGCATATCCTGCCTTCGCCCAGAATGATACCACAATATAAGGACAAAATGATTGACTTCAACAATTGGCTAAGCTTCTGGTGTCATTCAAAGGGGATCCAGTATCTGTCTACCTGGGACAACATGATTGACAGACCACGATGCTTTGCCAGAGATGGTCTGCACCTGTCGCCTCTGGGATTCAGGTTACTGGCTAAGGCTCTTGCCACCCCTATAGTGCCTTTTTAGGCAAAGTTCAAAGAACAAAACCACCACCGTAACAGGTACAAGCATGCAAAATCTGAAGGTAATGCTACTCAATGCTAGAAGTCTAAACCTCAAAATGCACTCTCTCGAGGCACTCCTAAAAATGGAGAACATTGATATCTGTGCAGTAACTGAGACCTGGTTCAAGGCTCCAGAGAGCACCCCTGCAATACCAGGCTACAACTCTTACCACACTTTTCGCCAACCAAAGCAGGACCAAAACACTAAAGGTGGAGGAGTGTCAATATTCACCAAGGATATTCACACCACCAGGCTAGTTGCCCAACACAATGCGTCTGAAATTCTCCAGGTGCAACTAGCACTAGGTAAGACTGCAATCCAAATTGTAGCTTGCTACAGATCTCCCACCATACCCCAAGATTCTCACTACACCTTTCTAAACATACTGGAAAATATTAAGATAGAACCAAGCACCCTAATACTGGGTAATTTTAACTACCCTGCCATTAACTGGGAAAGCTACTCATGTACCAACACATTTGCCCAACGGTTCTTGGAATTCATAAATTCCAACGCCCTGGATCAACTAATCCATAGCCCCACCAGGGGCTTCAATATCCCACCCCCTCGTTAGTTATGTCTGACCATAAGCTAATCACCCTCAACATCCACATCCCACCCCCACCCTCCATAAAAAACTTCTCCAAAGCAAACTTCATGCTACTCAAGTCAGAAGTGACAAACTTCATGATACCCATGCAGATGGGAGCTGAAAGTTCAACTGCTGAATCCTACACTAAGGCACTGTACGAGCACATCCACTCATGCATAAATCGTGCCATCCCAAATAGAACCAAGATGCTCTCATCCAAAAAAAAAAAAGCCAATCTGGTGGTCCCCTGCCATAAACAAACTTTACAACAAAAGGAAGAAACTGTTGCAGAAAAGAGGAAAATCCCAAGATGCAAAAAACTTCCTTACCAGCCTCAGTAAGAAACTGAGATCCCTCATAAAATCCTCCAAAGCTAGTTACGAAAATAAAATTGCCAAAGATTCCAAAGACAACAACAAGGCATTCTATAACTATGTCAAGAATCTAAATGGCAATGCTCAGATCTGCTCTGAGCTAAAACAGAATGGCATTAAATATACTGATCCCAAGGATATTGCCAAAATCCTGGCAGATCGATTCAGTGCCAACTTCACCCCCTTCTCACCCCCTAAATGGCCCATCTCAATACCGGAAGATTGCCAAATTCCGGTAATAACGGCCACACAGGTAAAAAACGCACTCTTCAAAGCTAAGAACACAGCATCCATGGGACCAGATGACATCCCGGGCTGTGTACTACATGAACTACAATATGAACTGGCACCTCACCTAAGTGTCATGTTTAATCATAGCCTCACCTCAGGTTTCGTGCCCACTGAGTGGCGCACAGCTACAGTTATCCCACTCCACAAGGGGGGATCCACCTTGGATCCCGGAAACTACCGTCCCATCAGTCTGACAAGCCTGATCTGCAAGGCCATGGAGCGTATTATCATGGAACTTATAAACAAAGACATTGGCAACCTTCAAACACTGGACCCCACCCAGTTTGGGTTCGTGAAGGGCCGATCTTGTCTCCTGAACTTGATTGACTTCTTTGAATCAGTCTCCAGAGCCATGGACAAGGGTAAGGTGGTCCACACAGCCTATCTAGACCTTGCCAAGGCCTTTGACACCATCCCCCACTCTGGAATCATAGATAAATGTACTAAGCTGGGCATTAATCCCTACGTCACCCAATGGGTTGCTAACTGGCTTACTGATGGTACCCACACTGTAAAAGTAGCAGACTCCAAATCCAGCTCCAGACAAGTGACAAGTGGAGTACCTCAGGGTTCAGTCCTGGGACCGCTCTTGTTTGGCATCTACTTCTCTGAAGTACAGGCCAACATTAAGGGACTCTGGATAACAAAGTTTGCAGATGACTGCAAACTAGGAGCCATTATTGAATCCCCAAATAATGTGGATACTCTACAAAAGGGCCTTACAGAAACAGATGCTTGGAGCCAGAGCCATGGGCTCAAGCTCAATGCCAAGAAATGTATATTTATTCCCTTTAGGAAAAAACATGTATCCGTGAATTACCATATAGGCGGCAGTACACTAAACACCGAAAGTTTGATAAGAGACTTAGGGACACAGGTGGACAGTGGTCTCACCTTCGATAACCACATCGCCACAACAGTCAGGAAATCCTTCTATGTGGCACACCTCATCACTAAGGGCTTTTCATCCAGAAAAAAGGAGGTCATTGTCCCACTGTACTCATCCCTCATTAGACCCATTATAGAATACAATGCCCCGTTTGGTATGTACCTCTCAAGACATCTGCAACAACTGGAAAGGCCACAGAAATACCTCACTAAAAGAATCACAGGCCTAAAGCAGATGCCCTACACTGACCGCCTTAAAAAACTCCAGCTATACTCTGTCGCATATCGTCTACTCAGAGGTGATCTTTGCTTAACATACAAGGCCATGTCAAACCCAGAGCTGTTGGACATACTACACTTAAAGAAATCCCAATCCCTCAGAGCCACACGCTCCATGGGATCTAAACCTTGTCATCACAATAAACAAAACATGCTGGAGGGATAGGTTCCTGACCCAGAGACTCCCCAGACTCTGGAATAGATTGCCCATACATGTCAAGCAGACTGCCTCTTTGGTCCTCTTCAAAAGGAACCTTGACAATTGGATGGGAGAAAGGAAATTCACCCCGGGGATCACGTCAGTCGCCCTGCTAGACAGGGGTCCAGGGAAGTAAATAGTGTGGGAAGAAATAGCCAGGGAATTGTTATGGCTAGGCTTGTATAGGCCCTAGGGCTGATAGCCTAGTACCAACCTATGAACCTATGATTTGGTGGCAGATTTGGCATTCCTTTTAACCTTGGCAGAGTGTGAAAGTGGAACCTGTAACCTTGAGATACAATATTGAGAACCCATTTGTCTTTGATGATCCAATGCCAATTGTGATAGAAAAGTGCCAGTTTTCCTCCCAAGGGGGCTGCCAAGAGAGAGTTGTTTGGCAGCTGTAATGGGAAGTCATTGAGGCTGCTTTTTATATGGTTGGGGCATGTCTTCCCCTTCTTTCTGGCCTGGTGCATCCCATTGTCGAGGCCTGTAAGGACCTTGTGGTTGACCTCTACCTCTTGGACGTCTGTATCTGCCCCTTTGAGGTCTGCCTGTAACAAAAAAGGACCAATTCTTTGTTGGCCAATTTCTGCTAAATCTTGGAGGATGAACCTGTAAGAAATCCTTCATCGTTTGCATAGATTTTGCCTTATCCTCCATTTTCATCCTCCATTTTCTTTAATACCTCTTCTGCCTTAACTCCAAATAACACATCCTGCTGCAAAGGTGCATCCAATAATTTTGCTTTAACATGATCTGGTAACGTATGTTCTTTTAACCAAGCATGCCTTCTAATGACAGAGCCTGTAACTGCTGCTCTACACGAGGCCTCTAAGGAATCAAAACCACATTGCAAAGTATGCTTTCCCACTTGTTCAGCTGCATGCAATAAATCCTGCATTTCTTTAAAATTAGGAAGATCTGAATCTGGAAGCATTTTTTGTCTTAACTGAGACATCAAATATTGCTGATATTTTAGCATGTGAAACTGGCAATTTAAGGCTCTCATTGCTAAGGTTGCAGAAGTATAAACTTTCTTTCCCCATCTGTCCAGTGCTCTGGAATCTCTGTCAGAGGGGACTGGATTTTTTGCTGATGAGGCCTTAATCCCTTTGGGTCCCTGAGAAATAGTTTCAGGGTCAGCAACAGGGCTTTTATACAGAAATTTATGTGAGTCAGGGACTCTGTAGTATCCGTCAGGTTTAACTGGGGCTGGAAGTAAGGAGTCAGGATTTAAGCTGGATTCAGTATACACATCATCCACAATGTCTAACACTGGTGGAATAGCAAGGGGTCTGTGTTGAGGTAACAAAAGGAAGTCTCTGAGCCTGTGTTGAGGTAACAAAAGGAAGTCTCTGAGCCTTTTCTTGGATTCAGAGTAATCCTGGCCTTCCCAGTGGAAATGCTCCCTCATGGTATGCAAGGTTTCCCCAAAGGAGTAGTCCTCAGGCGGAGAGGCTGATGGAACCGATTCCTCAGCATCAGAATCCTCATAAGGGGGTAAAGAATATCCTAGGTCTGAGGATGAATCTGAAGAAATGGACACCTGGTCGGATGAGTCATAGTCTGCATCCAGTCTGGGCCTTTTATCAGGAGGGGGATGGGACCCCCTGATCAGAGTGATTAGGTCTTCGGCCATTTTGAGCATTTGTTTCTTAGGCATGGAGGTCTGTCCTGGAGAATGCTGTATTTGTTTCTTTGTTTTTAAAGGAGGCTTAAACTTAGCAGGGGGTTTAATGGTTAACTGAGTAGGTCTGAAAACACCCTCTGAAGCTTCGGGTTGCTCAACTACTCCGGATCCCTCTGAAGGGTTAGTCTTGGTAGGCTAAAAAACTTGTGTGTCCGAAGGCCCAGCCATCTCCACGTGGGAGTCGGAGGCAGCCTGTGGTTCTGCAGAAGCGGTCGTCGGGGGCTGCGAAGGTGCCTTGCTGAAAACAGGAGAACCGTGACCGGCCTAGAAGAGGCTTCGTCAGTTTTGGGCCTCAGATGCCTGTCCTTGTCTTTGCGCTTTGCATGTATTCTGGCCGTCGGAAGTTCCGACGGCATGGTGTAATTACATTTTCTGCCAAAATAATGTCGGGCAAAATCAAACCGACGTTTAATAGTGTGCTTGTTAAACCTAGCACAAAACCGACAACCAGTGACGTGGTCTGGGCCTAGGCATGGGATACAATAGGAATGGAAATCCTTATGAGGTATCTGCTTCCCACAAGAAATACAGTTATTAACTTTTATTGACATCGGTCTGAGACAAGAAAAAGTTTCCCCAACGGGGTACTTAGCTTTGTAGAAGACTTCGGTTCTGGATTCGGCCGACCGGCACTTGCGAACTGCTTTTGCTTCGGGCACCGCGCGGCAAGAAATACTGGGGAAAATGGCGTTGGCTGCATCTTATATACCCCTGTCGCACTGATGTCAGGGAAGAGGCGACAGCAACAGATGCCAGACCAAGACTTTGGAACTCAGGCCGACTGGGGAACCGCCTTAAGGCAGGATAAGCCAAGTGTAATGACTGCAGCAGTGTAACACGATGAACATCTTTTGTTTGGCTGGGATTTTTCTTCTGCCCCTTGAAGGAAGACACATTGTTTGAGGAGTATGTGGGTACAGGAAATATCCTAGATACCTCATACATTAATTTGCCTCTATCATCCCACTGCTTGAGAATCTGTATAAAAGAGGGTCCAAACACCAATTTAGAACTTAAAGGTGCATTCAAAATGTTGACTTTTACATCAAAGAAATTCTCATTGTGTGTCCAAGCATACCATCTTAATACAACAGATAAAGCAGCACTTCTTGAGACTGTATTTACATATTCAAGTGCACCTCTCAAAGCATGTTTTGAAACTTGAGTAAAATTAGAAACAATTTTATTCATATAAGACTTTTGTTCTGCAGGTAAGGATGCTGCAAAATCATCCAAACACTACGCACACTGTAAAATAAACTTTTACATATAGCCTTGATAATTTAACATTCTAAAGGCAAGATTACTAGAAAGAGACATCTGTTTACCCTGAAGATCTAACCATTTCCCTCTATCAGGGCAAACTCATTACATCCAAGTGACGCCTCCAGGTGCATCTGCAGTTACCTCCTACTGACACCTCTAGGCGTCAAATATTGCTTGTTCATGTTTGCATCCATAATTCTAAAACCATGCTATATACAAAGGTTTAAAATATTTCATCTTGAAGCTTAAACAATGGCAAACTCAACTATAGTAATTATTGACCTCTTTCTAGTGCAGGCAAAGAATATTAACTGTTTTTTATGATATTAAATTATATATATTTAATTTGCACATTTTTTCTAAATATCTTAACAACCATGCAACACAGACATAACTTCTTAGCCTCGTATGAAAGCTCTCAGCTAGTTAAATTAAATGCTGCTGAGAGTATGTGTGCAACTTGAGTGGTTGCTGAGATAGTTAGCTTGCCAAATATTACACAAATAGTCACTGTGTTTACTTTGACTTATAAAATTCAGCTTAAGACCTAGAACCTAAGGAACACTACCACTATAAAAATAGTTTGTGCTGAAGTATTTGCCATTTATACTTCTTTCAAAACCCCTCTGACTCCAGAGATATGAACATTTATTTGAAATGTGAGGACATAATTTGATTTTTGTCAAAAAACTTAGGCTCCCCCCATTGGAAATTACAGTGCAAACTTCCTGAGCTCCATTGGAGTGAATGAGTTAAGAACACTCTTAGCCACGGAAACCAAATCAGCCTTATAAACAGTTATAATCTGATAATCAGCTGTATGATGGAGATTCTGCTTCTTTTTTCTTGTGAACTTCAGCACTAGATAAAATATCTGGGGACAGAGTATTATGGCTGGCATTGGGTGTCTTATCCTGGACTACTCCTGCATCTAAAGGATTTGGTTCTTCCATACATGTCCCAGGTACTGGAACAGCCAAAGAGGATGTGTTTAACCCCAGTTCCATAGTGGCCAGCAAAACTACACTAGAGGAAGATGGGGCAAAAGGTAAGGAGTCTGTGGGAAAACCAGTGGCCCCAAATGAATCGCTAACCATAGGCTGAGGCATATTTTTTACTTTATTTTTTCATTTTTGCTACAATCGGATTTGAAGGGGGAAACAACTAGAATTAAGAAACATTAAGTCAGGGGAGACAGCACCAGCCAAAATAATAAACATACAGTACTGGATAATGTGCAGTTAAAGTTTCTACTATTAAGAATGCCCTCACACTACTAAACTCTGCCAAACTGTACTATTATTACAAATAACAGTTTGAAATTACTTCACTATTTTACGCAAAGGCCAAACCAGTGTTAAAAATTAGCTCCACACACATTAACCACATTAAACTGACATACAATATCATTTAATAGCACTTTAAAAGTTAAGTACTCACTATAACTCTGTATCTATGTTGTCTTTTTCATCCTTCCTCAAATGATGCATTTCTGATCTGACCTTTGATCTGGCTTCAGCCACTTCATTAGACTTTAGGCTCTGCAGCTCGAGCTCCTGCCCTTATCCACAAGCCTCTCTTCTCTTCAGTTACCTCAGATCAAGTTTGTCCTCTAGTCTGCTAACAAATAGGTGTAAAGGACACTCAACCATTAACATATTGTAAAACAAGTTGTATAGCAACTGTAGTATAAAGATAACAGGAAATACTCCTCAGGACAAACTATGAGTTTATAAAAATAGGAAGGGGGCTGGAGGGTGGGAAGTTGAGGAAGGATGAAAACAGACAACACAGATAAGAGTTACAGTGAGTACATAACTTTCATTTCTGCTGTCTTTTTCGTCCATTTCTCAACTGATGGGGCAGAGTCCCCAGCTAAAGAAATCCTGGGTGGTACGAAGGATAATCCAGGGTACAGCGGAGCTAAATGCTGCACTGTTCCTGGATAAGATGCCCAACTTGTAACAAGCTAAAAAGGTATGAGCATTGGATCATGTGGCAGCTTCACAAATGCCATCTATAGAGGCTCTGAACCAGAAAGCAGCTGAAGTAGCCATAGATCTGGTGGAATAAAGCTTAGGTGGTCTGGGTAATGTCAATCCTCTATTCTTATAGACAAAAGAAATACAAATCAGTGATCCAGCTAACTAAGGTTACTTTAGATACTGCTTTGCCCAATTTAGTTTTGGAAAAGGAAACAGTCAATCTGATTTAGTTGTCTCACACACCACCTTATGCAGGAAAGAAGGGTTAGCCCGAAGGGAAACCTTATCCTTATGAAAGACCAGATAAAGTGCCTGGAAAGAAAGTGCCTGTAGCTCTGATACTCATCTAACAGATATAATGGCAGATATAATTGTGAGCAGGAAGAGAGTTTTTCATGATAAGAATTTTAAGTCTACTTTGTCTGAAGGTTCAAAGGGTGGTTGAGTCAAGGCTTAAAGAAGTACTGTTAAATTTCATGGAGGAGTGGGGTCCCTTAATAGGACGTCAAAGAAAAAGGGTACTTTAAAAAATGCCTTACATGATCTCAGACAGGCCAAAGAGAAATGGTTTTCACCTAAGTGAAATTTAGAAATGGCAGTAAGTTGGACCTTAATTGTTGAGTAACTAGCTCCACTGTTAAAAATGGAAGTCAGCAAGTCCAGAACAGCTGAGATAGGTTCTGCAAAACAGTCTAATTGCTTCTGGAGGGCCCGAGCAGAAAACCTTTTCCATCTGATCTTATACAATTTCCTGGTAAAGACTTTCTGAGATGATGTAAGGATATGAAGAACTGGAGAGGAAAGCCTAGAGTTTCTAGCCATCACTGGAGATGTAGATTGTAGAAACCATGAAGTCAAATTAAAGTTTAGAGTATCTGGATGAGGTATCCTTGATAGGTGAGACAGAAGGCTCTGAGAAGGATCCAGCACCCAGGGAGGGTGAAGTAGGTGATGCCACAGGAAGGAACCACACATGTCAAGGCCAGAATGACATAATGAGTATTATCTTGCTTTTCCACTGAGATGATTTCTGGAGAAACTTGGAAATTAGAGGGTTGAGGAAAAAGCATAAAGGGGTCTGGGAGGGGCCAATCCTGAGTCACAGTCTCTCTCCACTTTCCCCCTTGGGGGATTTGGGCAAAGTACCTGCTGCACGTGGCAATGATGGGAGAAGCTAAGAGGTTGCAGCACAGGTGGCCCCATTGGCAAAATATAATTTCTGCCACTAACTGGGAGAGAGACCACTCATGAGGAAGCAAAATGGATTTGCCCAGTTTGTCTACTAGCACAGTGGACTTCCCTAGAATATGCATTGTCAACAGAAAGTGGCCAGAAGAGATCGCCCACTACCACACACTTAATGCCACTCGACACAAGGGGTAGGTCCGGTGTCTTCCATTTGTTGATGCACCAGACTACTGAAAAGTTGTCCATTTGAATAGCCCCTATCCCTTGAGGGAGAACATCTTGAAATGCCTACAATGCCAACAGGACTGCTCTCATGTGAAGATTGACCTCTAACTGAGACCACATGCATTGGACTGTCCCTTACCAAATAATGCCCCCAATCCTAGTTGGGAGGTTTCCGTTATCATTGTGGCCTTAGGCATAGGAAGGATAAAAAAGGGCACCCCAGAGAAACAACTTCTGCGAGAATCCACCAGGCTATGTGTTGTTTGGAAATGCTAGTAATTCAAATAGGTGCCGTCAGAGGGTGGCGCCCTACTGCCTATTGTACTGCAAGCATCCATTGTGGCACCCTCATGTAAACTCTTGATAAAAGTGCCAGCACTTTTGTAGCTGCCATTTCTTTGAATGTAACACCAGCCTGGCTGGAGAGGAAGGAAGAGAAAGGATGTGTAAGACTTGGTTTCATAGGTTGTTCAACCTTGTCTGCAGTAAGATTGCAATTTGTGTTGTCGTATCCAGACAAGCATCAGTGTGAATTCCAGGGCTTGAACAGAGGAGAAATGAAACACGGCATAGCTTACTGTGATGCCCAGTTGAAGACACAGATGGAGCAAGTAATCTCTCGTCTGAATCAGTAGAGGCTTTGGGAGAGCAGAAAGAGACAGTCGTCTAGGTAAGGAAACACCCAGAATCCATGCAGTCTCAGGTGAGCTGTGACTACTGCCATGCACTTGGTGAACACTCTTATGGTTGTGGTGAGACCAAAGGGTTGGGCACTGAACTGATAGTGACTAGCTTGAAGACGGAAGCATAGGTATCTCCTGGAGTGCCTCTGTCTATCTTGATATAGCACACATCCTGAAGATCTATGGAACACATCAAATCTTCCTTCAGCAATAGTGGCAGAATACCGTGACCATCTAGAATATAGAGTGTTTTACAAACTGAATTAGAAGGCTGAGATCCAAAAGTGGTCTTACGTCCTGTGTCTTTGGAACCAAAAAGAATCTCAAAGAGGTTCCAGATCCTTGCTGGTCTGGGGTGACCATCTGGATGACTCTTGTTCTCAACAGCTTTTCTATTTTATGGCTGCTGATTTTCTCTGACTGACAAACATTGGGGATTATTTTGTTCTGCAATGAAAGTAGAAGGAAAAATGGTATGTAATAATCTTTGGATATTATGCTGCATACCCAAGTATCTTTGGTAATGACCGTCTATGCTTTTGGGTGCAGAGATAAATGCCCCCTGACTGCCTCAAGAAAACAACAGGTGGGCAAACTCTTCAGGAACACTGAAAGGGCTTCTCAGAAAAAGGACCTCTGAAGTAAGTCAAGTAAAATTTTTTTATAGTGACATTGTTTAATTAATTAATTAATTTTATGATGTTAATTGGTTAACTGAGTGATTAGGAAATTATGTATGTATATATAAGAATGGCCAGTCGGTAATTCCTTGTACTCTGATGATGCCCTGATGTTTGGGTGAAAACGCTAAGTACTTTTCATTTTATTTTGTGTGTGGTTCAGTAATAAAGCAGGTTGATGCAGTTCACTGTGTGGGTTTTGTATTTTGACTAGTCCACACATCTTTTTACTTGTTTGGTTTTTTATCCACTCAATGACTGCTTCTACTAGCTTTGTTTTGAGCTAAATTATTTTACTTTAATTATATATTCTTTTTTCGGCCATTCAATTTTATTTTGGTTTTATTTAGTTTGTTGTTTTTTATTTTGTGAAGTCATTTTCTTTTTTACGTGATTACTACTACAACCTTGGAGACATGGAGCAGTTATTAGTACAGCACCTTGAACTGACACAGAGCCTTTTGAAAGTATTACAAGAAAGGGGAGAGAAAAATTTTGGTGATGCAGATACTCCGATTACAGACTCGCAGGAGCGTTTACTTACGTTACATTCTACCCCTAACACCAGCGTACACAAGCCGCCAGCTAGTAATGGTTCGGGGAGCCTGAGAGGAGGTGACACCAATACAGGAAGTGCAAGGGTTATTGTAGCATCTCCCAGAATGGCTCAGAACGCTAGGGACGGTCGTGGTGAGAGAGGCAAGATTGCTGTTGGTCCTGCTATTAATTCTGAACGCAACTATACAGATTTAAAGGCTTTTTTGACTGCACCTACTTTTTCGAACGGACTACACTACAATGTCAGAGACATGGGCAGTTTAAATCAACAATTTAAGGATTTTGAAAGGATTCTAGGAACCTTCAAATCATTACAGATGGACAACGTATTTCTGGAGGTGTTGCTGGAACTGGGACAAGTTCCCAAAGGACTTCGTATATTCAAATTGCCATTTGGCTTTATAGAAGGTACTGTGTTTTTTGAACAGTTACTAGAACTATTTGACAAAACAGGGTTGGACTTGATTAAGCTTATTATTCGTAATAATAACTTTAAGTTAACAGTTTTGTCAGAACAACTTGTGTTACTGGATAAAAATATTAAACAGGATTTGCTTTTTGAGCACAACAAGTTCCATTTGGAACAGATTTTTAAGGATTTGGATAAGTTTACCAGTAGAGGCTTAGATATTAAAAATGACAAATTACAACGTGACTCTTTTGATTACAAGAATAAAAAAGTGTTCTCTCATTTTAAACAGATTAAAAGTATGAAACACAATGGTAATGGAGGAGATAGTGATGTGTATGATAGAGGTCAGGTGGTCACAGGTAATAATGTACAACCAGATACTTATAGAAATGGGAACAATTCTGATTATTGTGATACTAACTATGTTGAAGGGCAACTTGATTTTTTAGAGGAACCGACTTTGAGAAGGTCGGAGAGATTACGCAACAGGTATGGCCCAGTACAACAGAACAGTTATTACAGGAACACAACACACAAGAACAATGTATGGTACAAATAGGAGCTTTAGATCTTAGAGAGGTTAACACTTTACATGACTCTCTTGGTGGTGGCTATGATTTTAATAGTGATGTTTCTGTTATCTATTTGTTCAACAATGTTACTAACATGTCTAATTTTGATATACCTGATGATAGAGTACATAGTTTGACCGCTGAGAACTGTTCTGACATTAATGATGTTCTTATTATTACCGAAGGTGGTTTTAGTGTTTATAACTACACCGACATACAGTTTGGAAATTATTTTTTAGTTCTTTTTAAAAGAGGTTTTAGATTTGTTCCTTCTTTTAAACTTGACATTGGTAAAATTTTAATTAATTTAAAAATGTACACTAGATTATTAAACTTAAAAGTATTTTTTGCTAATAATCACTTGGTTGGTCATAGTGGTACAGCACATCTGACATTAAAATGTAGCAGTACATTTATTCCACCAAGTAATTCCATGATTCTGATTTTTGAAAAACTTTGTGAGATTCAATTTAGAAAGGCTTTAAAGAAAGAAAATGTTATAACTGAGAATCTTACATCTGCTGAAAAATTTTGTCTTAAAGAAATTGCTACCTCTGACAATTACTGAATTATGAAGCCAGACAAGGGAGGTGGAGTGGTTATTATGACTAACACAGATTACTATAATAAAATGACAATAATGCTGAATGACACTACTACATATGAAAAAGTGACAAAATATGAGATGACAAGGGCCTATATGAAAATAGATTGGTTAATATATGAGTATTTGATGGAAGGTATTATAACAAAAGATGAATATTGCTATCTAAATGTGGAATTCCCCATCACACCAACTATTGTTGGTATCCCTGAGATACCCAAAAATATACAAAATCCACCTTTTAGGCCTATTGTGTCTGCAAAAGGGTCTAAAACCAAGGCCCTAGCATCCTTTATTGATGTCAATTGTAAAAACACTCTTGTTAAACTACCACATATTTTAAAAGATTCTTGGCATTGCCTGGATCTAATTAGACAAAACAATGTCATGAACACTTCTGATTTTATTATGGCTACAATCGATGTGGTCAATTTATTTTCAGTTATTCCTCATAAGCAGGGTCTGAAAATGTTTGAAGCAAGTTTATTAAGCTACAGTGATATGGACGCTAACAAATGCCGGCTTTTAACCGATTTAATGGAAATTGTGTTAGATAATAATTTTATTTACATTGATGGTGAATTTTATAGACAAAGTACTGGTGTTGCAATGGGTGCCAGATGTGCCCCTATATATGCAAATTTAGTGTTAGCCAAATGGGAAAATGATTCAGTGTTTACATCTATATATTGGCAGAATGTTTCTCTTTATCTGCGTTACCTTGATGATATTATTGTATTTTGGAAAGGTGAAAAAGATGTATTGACTGAGTTTACTGAATATCTGGGGACGACATCTGACTTTCTTAAATTCACTAGTAACATTCAAGAGAAGCAATGTGAATTTCTTGATCTCACCTTGTCCGTTGATGGTGATGGTTTTCATTCAAACATTTTTAGGAAGAAAACCTACTCTAATTCTTTTTTACATTTTGATAGTTGTCATCCTATGTATCAAAAAAGAAATTTGATAAAAGGACAAATGGTCAGATTATCAAGAATTATTAGTGATGATAGTATTTTTAAACATGAAATCGAGATTTTGTCTAAAATGTTTATGGATCAAGGATACCCAAAGAACCTTATTGACACTATTAAAACTGATATTTACATCAATAGGAATATAAGCTATAAACCTATAATCAGATATGGATGTGATAACCTGTCTAATAATAGTGCTAGTTTGGTTAGATATGATTCTTTTATTTTGCCTTACAATGATACATCATTTTTTTTTAGCTGATATTATAAAAGACACTTGGACAAGTGTTTTTGTTAATAACGCTGAGCTATCTAAATTGTTGGGAAGTCAGCCAAAAATATCTTTTAGTAGAGGCAGAAATCTAAAGGACATTTATGAGTCTAACAGTAACAGGAATTTGTATAAAGCATCAAAAATGAGCAAATGTGGTACCTGTCACACCTGTAAGTACATTAATGATGGCCCTTATGTAGCAATACAGGGTTTTAATAAGACTATTCGGTGTCCTGGTTACTGTAACTGTAACACTAAGATGGTGACATATCTGGCTACTTGCTCTACTTGCCCAGCATTTTATGTCGGAAAGACTATTAGAAAGTTAAGGGAACGCATAGTCGAACATGCTAGGGACATTAAGAAACACAAGACCACTAGTTCACTATATATGCATAGCACTAGATGTCCAAGTTTTAAAAGATTTATATTTTTTGTTATAGGTAGAATTCCACACAATATACACAAAGGTGGTGACGACAAGATTATGCTTGAGGCTATGGAATGTTTATGGCAATTAAGATTAAATGCCTGTATGCTACCTGGCATCAATGAAAACATATCTATTTCAAGTATTTTAAAATATAGATCACATTTCATATGACCATATTTCAATTTTATATTTAATATTAATATTGTATTTTATTATGCATAGTTTATAATTTATTGAATACATTTTATTTACATATTTACATATACATATTTAAAGTAATGTTTAAACATTTAATAATCATCAATTCAATACAAATTTGTTACATATATTGTATATATTTAATTTTTTATTATTTATTACATATTTATTTATTTATTTACTACATATGTATTTTTAAATATGTATTTTAAACATGTTTTTTATTGACGTCAAGTAAAAATTTTTTATAGTGACATTGTTTAATTAATTAATTAATTTTATGATGTTAATTGGTTAACTGAGTGATTAGGAAATTATGTATGTATATATAAGAATGGCCAGTCAGTAATTCCTTGTACTCTGATGATGCCCTGATGTTTGGGTGAAAGCGCTAAGCACTTTTCATTTTATTTTGTGTGTGGTTCAGTAATAAAGCAGGTTGATGCAGTGCACTGTGTGGGTTTTGTATTTTTACCTCTGAAGCCCTGATGTTGTGTGCCACCTATGCCACAGGGGTGATCTCACCCCTTTGCTGCCCAGAGGTGGGGTTGTGGGATCTGTCTCCATAGCAGCCCTGGGAAGAACCTTGCGTCTTTAGGAACCACAACTTTATGCCTCCTCTCTGCTTCCAAAAAAAGGTCCTTTGAGGTGTAGAAAAACAGATTCTCACTGCAGATGATGTCTTCCCATCCTACTCACTCCTAGAAAGAGTCTCCTTCACCTTAGAGTGAAACAAGGTGATTCCATCCAAAAAAAGCACTGAGAAATGATGTCTTAAAAGGCTCCGCAAGTCACAAAGGCACATCCAGGATACCTTCTTCCAGCAATTCCTGAACCCAAGACTCTCAAATCTCTTTCTGAAGCATGAAAAATCAGTCTCATGGAAGCATTTGAGAGGGACTGGAGGGTGGCCATTTGTGAAGAAACCACCTTCTTGCCCTCCACAGATATGGACCCTGGGAAGAACCTTGTGTCTTTACAAATCACATCTTTATGCCTCCTCTCTGCTTCCAAGAAAAGGTCCTTTGAGGTGTAGAAAAATGGATTCTCACTGCAGATTATGTCTTCCCATCCTACTCACGCCTAGAAAGAGTCTCCTTCATCTTAGAGTGAAACAAGGTGGTTCCATCAAAAAAAGCACTGAGAAATGATGTCTTAAAAGGCTCCGCAACGTCACAAAGGCACATCCAGGATACCTTCTTCCAGCAATTCCTGAACCCACGACTCTCAAATCTCCATCTGAAGCATGAAAAATCAGTCTCATGGAAGCATTTGAGAGGTACTGTAGGATGGCCATTTGTGAAGAAACCACCTTCTTGCCCTCCTCAGATATGGACCCTGGTTGAGTACTAGGAAAACTCCTTGATCAGGTCCCTCTGAAATCTAGTAATGTGTGCCAAATAATTCAGCAACTTGAGGCAAAAGTCACTGGACCATAGACACACTTCAAGTTTGTCCAATGCCGTGGACTCTTTGTTAGGGGGATGGACAGAAGAACTCTGTTCCAGGAGTTCTTTCTTAGTGGCTTCTACAATCACCATAACATCCATGGGGTACCCTTGCCCCAATGAGCCCTATCCTTTGATGGAATGAGATATTTATCTGGCCTTTTGGGAATAGGCTCTGTGATATCTGGAGGGTTCCTATCACGTTGTCGAACTTTTAAAAGTTTGAATGTCATATGGTCCACGCCATATGAGCAAACTTTTAAAAGTTCAAATGTTTCAACGGACATCCCCGTACAGTGCGACAATGGAAGTTTTCCATTGTCTGCCCTGTAGTGCGATCTTGGAAGTGGTATATTTAAAGAGCAAGGGGTGTGGGGGGTGCACGGGGGCTTACCCCCCCTGCTTAAGCTTTCAGGTAGGTTTTTTCTGATTTTTTTTTTTCTGAGTTTCGAACATTCAAAAGTTCAAACATATGGTCTCGACCATATGGTGTTCGAACTTTTAAAAGTTCGATTACGTGATATAGACCCATATCTGGATCCTTCCAAACCCAGCATGACAGGAGATCTGCTATAGCTGAATCCACCTGGGAAGGGGGGGGGTCACCTTTCTATCTCAAACATTTTCAGTACTTCACCAAAAGAGACCTAGTCAAGAGTTGAACTGGGGGAACCCTTTCCCTTCAACAAAATCGGTGCCTTTGATTAAAGACTCTTGTGGGGAGTCTGACTGCCTCATTTTACATGTACACTTCTGAGGGGTCTCTCTGGTGGAAAGTTCCGTAGAGGACTCAGAAATTACAGCAGAATCCTGAATGAGAACTGTCTTGACTGGACTGACTGTCCTGATGGGGCATGATAAAAAGACCCAGTATCTACAGTAGACAGTTGAGAAGGGGGTGGACCCGAGGGGGGCAAGGATGCCTTGTCCATGGAGGTGGAAACACTCTCTCCACTAACTCAATGGCAGCAGCCATGGGGGAACCAACTCCCAGCCTGACAGGATCCAAAGACATCTGCACAAGATGGAACCCAATCTTCCAAGCCTCCTGCCTTGACGCAGAGGTTGGAGTAGCTCTGTCTTGCGTTGAGGCTCCAAGAGGAAAGGACGGCTCCAAAAATAATCAGAGTCAAACCCAAACCCAAAGGTACTGCTCCAAGAACCTTCTAGGTCCAACACAGTCAGAGCTGCCTAGATCAGAGAATATGTCAAAGTCACGGAAGACCAAGCCTTTGATTCCAACATAGGTAAGCTTGGAAGTCTTAGGTCCATAGGCTCCAAAACCACTGGATGGATCTGAGTATTGTCAAAGGTTGGGGTTGTACTGGAGGTAGGCTCATGGATCCAATGGGAGAAGGAGACAAAATAACTACCAACTGAATCTGGGTTCTGAGAAACTTTCTCATCATTCTATCCACACCTGCTTCTGTTAGACTTCTAGAAGATATGACGGATGAAGAGGTCAAAGGTGAATGGGATACCCTTCTAGGTGTCTACTGCAGGAATGGCGAGTCCATCCTCGAAGCCACAGGCTATATAGAGAGAACTCTGATTTAGCCTACGGGGATGTTGAGCTATCTCAGGTCATATCCGAAGGTATAGTTGGATCCAAGGATTTTGATTTTGTCGGGGTCAGTCTCAAAGAAGTTGTCAGATCTGATGATTTTGAAATTTTCTTGGGCACAGCTGAGCCTGAAGAAGAAGGAAGACAACAATTTCAGGAATGCTTTCTTGAGTCTTTACTTTTGTCAGCTGCATCTCCCAATGATTTCCTGCATGAAGAGGGAGTTCCAGATGAAGAGAAAGAAGTTGAACAAAGTAAGAACCAACATATTTTTATACTCCACCAGAGCCCTATGGTTAAAGCCAGCACACATTTCACAGTCAGTAACTAATTTACCTGCCACAAGGCAGTATAAGCACTCAGAATGAGCATTTGACTTTTGGATTTTGTGCCTGTACGAGGAGCACTTTTTGAACTCATATGGTTTATCCAACATGGTAACAAAAGAATTAAGGAACAACAAGTAGGGTATGTCAATTGTAAAGGTTAGTGCAAATACCAACAATGGTAACAGAAATACCAAAAAAGGTATAAAGCAGCAAAAGAAATATCAACAATGGTACTAAAAGCAGTACCTAATAGTTAGGTAACAAGAAAGGCAAGAAAAAGGGCTCAAAGCCTGACACTACAAGTAAAAATATAAGGAATTAGTAGAAATTATTTTTTTTACAGAAAAAAAGGAAGAATGAAAACAAGAGAAAATGTGACCAAGATAAGTAGAAATGTACTTGTCTAGCTCAAGAATTTCTCTACCTAACAGAGACCACGTCCAACTGCTGAAGAGGCAAACAGGATCTAAGGTAATGCAAGAGAAAAGAGGATAATGGGTAATGGGAGGGGCTCAAGCTACAGCACCTAAAGACTAATGTAGTGGCCAAAGCTGGATCCAATGTTGGATCCAAGAACCATCAGCTGAGGAATGAACAAAAAAAGACATCAGATACTATATTTTCCTGTCTGAGAGAGTAAACTCTCCACAGTGCATTCAAATAACTTCATTTGTGGTCAAAATGCAATCTTGTGTTAAAAACACACAATGAAATTGTACACAGAGTAAATAATGTATAAATGCTGAATATATCCAATTTCTGCAACATTTTCCTGGCCAAAGATAACGATAAAGCAGACTAACAGTAAAGATAAGCTTCTTGTACCCAATAGCATACATACACACTGCAGTTCTGACAGAAATACTGAAAGTTTCCTCAGAAACAGTAAAAATGAGACTTTGTCAAAGACAAAAGTGAAATAAACACTGCTACGAGAAGAAATTCTCACACAGTGGATTCACTGTATCAGACTCTAATTGAGGTCCCAAAGATCGTAGTCAAAAGGGAACACATGCAGTCTTTGGAACAAGGAGATCTTAGGTTCTCCAGTCTATCAAGACCTGAGCAGGCCTGAGGCCCTGAAAGGGGAGAAGGGGTTGTTTCACAGGGACAAGATGCCCAAGATGTGAAAGTGGGGATAGTGGAAGGGAGTAAGTACTGCAACAGTGATCTAATCAAGCATCTACTATTATGGCAAGTTCTTACATGACTATACTGTCTGTACAGATCACTGCTGCAGTTGTGCATAACACAGGTACAATTCCCACAGCTTAGAATGCTAGGGAGGTGACCAGATTAGCAAGGTTGGGCTGTAATAGGCCTAGCACGATGGAAGCTGTAAACTCAACTCTTACTCTGGAAGCAATATCTAGTCTGTAGTGTTTGGAAAAAGCATGTACTAATGACCAAATAACAGACTGAGAAATAGCCTGCATACTCACTCCCATCAGATGGGCCACAATAGCTGTGTACCCTTAGTGCTACTGGTTCTTACAGTCCCTTACAGTTTTTCTTTCATCTCAAGAGTAACAGAAGAAAATGCAAAACATTGGTCACTTTGAAATTTTCTTGGAAACTGTTTTTCCCATTTACAGTAATACAAATGACATTAACAGCTAATACGAAGTTCTGATATTCTAGGTTTTATCTGTGTATGCATACCTAAGAAATGAAGAATTCTTTCTCCCTTGCACTGGGACGTTATACACTTTAGTAAAGGAAACATGGCCTCATTTTTTTTTTAAGGCTGACCTTATCCTTATGAAGGACTAGAAAGGGTCCTTTGCACATAAGGGCCTGTAGTCTGAACTGCTCCCAGCTGAGGTTCATAGGTGTACACTAGGCTAATGACTACTAGGGTCTTTATGGGCTTAGCCAAGAATTGCAATAGTATCCTGCAAGTTTATATGCTTTTGCGGCTATTTTAAGGGATAATAAGCAAGTTAGAAAAAAGACTTACAGGCTGCATCATTCCATTACAGACACGGGTGCTAACCCCTGGGTGTATTTCCAATTTCCCATCCACTGGACCAGGTTTCTCTGGAATAGGGTTAGGGAACAGCTCTGCTCTACATGGATGGGTAGCCTTTTCCAGAAAAGGAAAATTCCCTGAGACACATACTTGTCCCTCCAATGCTTCTTATTTATCTCACAAACAAAGCTGAAATCCTTAGGATTGAGCTATTCTGATCCATTTCATTTTGCAAATATGCAAAAGGCCTATCAGAGTGGGATCCAAGAATGCCTTGTATACTAGGCTTAGATAACCTCTCAGCAGTCTTTAGGATACAAGAGTACAGAGATAAGAATTTGAAGTGATCTGTATATAATAAGCTGTTTACACCCTGTATTTTTTGTGAGAAATTCTGGGCATTCCAGTTGTTGCAGTTACATGTACCTGCTCAGGTATATATTGAAGAGGGCATTACACTCAGTGATCGGCTTGATAAAGGCTGAATACAGTGGAACAATAACTTCCTTGGACCTAGATGCCATGCCCCTGCTTTCAAGTTGAAAAACATAGTATGATTTCCTTACTACCTTAGACACGTGGGTTGGAAGCAAGGTTAATATCTACATACAGACATACCCAAATCTCTGACTACTGGTTCTACTCTTAGAGGTGTGCTATCGATGAGGTGATTTAATTCCTAAAGTGGCTGACTGTACTATTATGCTTTTCTTGGCACTGAGTTTTATGCCATAGCTTTGGCACCAGAAATTTGTCTGTGTTAGTCCTTCCCACAGGATGTTAGTGTCTGGGGGGGGGGCCTCTATGACTGCTGCTAGTTTACAATCATCTGCAAACTTGGTCAGCCAGAGGCTCGTGACATTGGCTTTCACTTCTGAAAAGTAAATGCCAAAAAGGAGCAGACCCAGCACAGAGCCCTGATGGTCTCCACTGGTGACTGGCTTCTTTGTGGAGATGGTCTCCCCTATCTTATCCCAACTTACTGGGTCCTATCTGACAGTCAACTGTTTATACAGGATGCAAAATAGGGATTTATACCTATACCCGGGAGTTGATTATATGCCTAAATGGGATTATGTATCAAATGCCTTAGCCAGATCAAGGTAGGTAGTATGGGCCTCCATAGCCTTGGTGACCTTCTCAAAAAAGTCCATCATGTTAAGTAGGCACGGTCTGCTCTTGATGATGACAAACTAGGCTGGATCCAGTGTCCAAAGGTACATGTCCCAAAGGTATTTTATGTCCTCATTAATCATTTTCCATGGTGATTCTTTCCATAACTTTGCAACTAAGACTAGCCAGATTTATGAGTTTGTAGTTCCCTAGGTCTGCTGATGGCCTGCCCTTGTGCAGAGGGATGACATTTGCAATTCTCCATTTGCAAGGCACAAAGCCTGCCTGGAGGCTATGGTTAAACAGTGACTCCAGTGGTCCGGGACAGGTCATATTTCAGGCTCATTAGGATGCATTGTAGAATATTATCAGGGTCCCCTAATGCAGTGTGCTTGGCCTTGCAGAGAGTGCATCTATGACATGGCTATTTAGTGAGAGTCTGGGGGGGTTGTTGTTTAATGGTACTTCCTTGTGGGTGGCCGGGGAAGACAAGAGGTATAAAACTGGAGCTGAATTTGTCAGCCAGCACATTTGCTACATTTTCTGCTCCATGTATATGGATCTATTTACAGTTTCTGCACACTGCTCTGCGTTACTTTTGAGGTTTCTTTTTTTTTTAAACAAGAAACATCTTTATTAAATTATCATTTATGACACAGGCAATCATACATTTATATAAATGAAAACAAACAATATTGACAGAATCCAAGATGCAAGCATTATCACAAACCATACTGACATAATTCTAGTTGCAGACATTATACATCACTTATAAGCTACCCAATCATTGTCAGCCAACCATTACATAGCTCATTCAGGTCCTGCCTTCTTTTAAACCTCATTCCTCCGTTATATGTACTGTTCCCACAATTCACATTTTTTCCTCTGTAATTTGCTCTTGCCCTTTTCTAAAGGTCCCACTTCCAGTTGTTTTATCTCTGTTACTATATTCACTACTTCTAGTACAGTTGGTTTAGATTTTTACTTCCATTTTCTAGTAACTGCTGTTTTGGCAGCAATCACAATTAAGACTCAGCAAGGCCTTACTGTGTTTAGGCAATTTGATTCTTTAACATAGCTCACAAAATTCATTTCCCTAGTTACACTAATCTGCTCACCCAGTATCTAAAACAGAGTAGTCTGCAGGGAATCTTTAAAGTCTGCCAACTCTTTACACTCCCAGAAAATGTGTCCAATTATCTCCCCCTTCTGCATCACACCTCCAAGATTTGCTGTCTACTTGAGGAAAACTTCTCTGGAGTCTACTTGGAGTACAAAAATATGTAAACATTTCCAAGTAAAAATCCTAATTCTAGATTTTGTTGCATGTTTGGGAGGCATACATACATCCCCCCATTGTTTCTTTGTGAATTGTTTATACAGTCTCTCTTCTCAATCCTTTCTAACCTCCTCTGATTGATTCTTTTAGTCATGTAATATTTTACATGATCTTCTAATTACTCCTTTTTTAATGGCAGCTTCTGTTCTAGATTCCAGATTCCACTAAAAACTGCCAGTGCTGTTCTTTCATTTAGGACCCACCTATTTCTTTCTCTCTGCCTATACTTTTATATCAATCCTTGATACAGAAGGCAATCTCTAACCTGCAGTCCAAATAAACTCTTGGCGTCTTCCCATTCTATTTCCTTTCTCTCTCTAGTAATATGCTCCAGATATCTTGATTCCTTAGGCAGTTTTCTCCAATAAATTCCAGCTCCCTCTTGCCTATTGTCAGTATCCCTAACTGCAGTCATCCCTATCGGCAGAATCTCCTTTCTCCATTCCCATGTTGGCTTAGTTCTTAGAATACTTTCTGCTACTTTATGAATATAATATTCTATATGATTATTGCTATTCTCAAAGTTCTGCATCCAAAATTTCACTCTCTCCTTGTTTCTTGAGCTTCCTCCCTGTTTCATCATCATCCCTTTCCACTTTGAATTATAGTTTTCTGCTTGTGCTATGTAAAGGATCCTTAACTGTTTGTGTTCTATAGGAAGAATCAGGTTATCCCAATTGACTTACCGTCTTCCCCTTCCAGATAAAATCTTTCAGCTCTTTCTTAATTGCTATCCACAACTTCTCCACTGTTTGATAAAAATTTTCCTACCTGTGTATAAAACTACAGGGACTAAAAGCATTTTAACTGCTTGTATCTTACTATCCATATCCATATAACACAGCTTCCATTTTTCTCAGTTTTTGTATTATTTTTATTTAGTCTCTTCTCATTTTTCCTTAGCTACCACATCGGAATCAGTTTTAATCCATACTCCTAAATACTTCATTTTATTACGTCCCATAAATATGGATACTGCTGAACCAGTGTGTGTGTGTGTGTGTGTGTGTGTGTGTGTGTGTGTGTGTGTGTGTGTGTGTGTGTGTGTGTGTGTGTGTGTGTGTGTGTGTGTGTGTGTGTGTGTGTGTACATAATTTACCACTACTGCTAAAGATCTGAAACTGTCTCAAATTGTTCCACAACACTGTAATGTCCTTTTCTGGTTTTGTCAGGTATAAAACAATATAATCTGCAAATAGAGCAAGTTTTTCTTGAATACCATATCAATTATATCCTTCAATTTCTGAGTCCCTTATTTTCTTCACCAATGGTTCTAAATATAATGCAAACAACAAAGGGGAGAAAGGGCACCTCTACCTGGTTCCTCTGCTCAAGCAGAAAGTATCAGCGAGGACCCCACTCA
Organism: Protopterus annectens; assembly: GCF_019279795.1. Taxonomy (NCBI): domain Eukaryota; kingdom Metazoa; phylum Chordata; order Ceratodontiformes; family Protopteridae; genus Protopterus; species Protopterus annectens. Next base: position 862,208,297 of record NC_056725.1, read on the forward strand.
CTTTAATTTTTGCCTCCAATTTCTCATATAGCCTCCTAATCAACCTTATAATTTTATGAGGGAATACAAATACTTCCACTGTCCTGCTCATAAAGTCCCAGCTTCCTCTGTCAAATGCTTTTGCTGAATCAAGACTCAACAACAACAGTGATATTTTTTACATTCTGATTCCCTCTGGATCATCAATGTTCTGGTAATGTTGTCAAATGTTTGCCTCCCCTCCATAAAACCACACCGATCCACATATATCAATTTTGGCATCACTTTTGCCATTCTTTTTGCCATTATAGACATAACCACTTTACAATCATGGTTGAATATTGAAATGTGCCTGTATGAAACTAGATTTGATGGACCTTTACCCTCTCTAGGTATTAACAGCCACCACTGCTTTCTTCCAGGATGTTGGTACTTCTCCTACTCTTAAAATACTGTTAAACAAAACCTTCCAGATCTATCAGTTTTTTCCCTCCTATCTTACAAACATGTATAGGAATACTGTCTATTTCTGGGGGCTTTCCTGTGGATTAATTATACATCACCATTTTTATCTCATCTCCTAATTTAAGTGTTAGTAACTGCGCCTCATCTACCTCTAACCTTGTCATATTTAATTCTTTCACAAACATTTCCATTTGTACTTTTTCTTGATTTCTATACTTCTCTGCTTTATACAGACGTTCATAGAATTACGGAAATATTTCTAATACCTCTACAGGATCGCTTGTTACCTTTCTTGTTATAGGCTCCCTAAGCTTAGCAACAGCCCTTTCTACTTTCTGCAGCCTGAGTAGTTGTGCTAAAAGTTTTTGTGCTCTAGAGTTATTATTAAAAAACAGTTGCTTAACAGCAATCCTTCTAAACTTATGCATATTACAGAGGTAATCCCTTATTTTGTTTAGAATTCTGCAGTTGGTCCTCTTGTTCTGTGAGATTCCCCCTGTTCTGCAATACTTCAACATTTGTCAGTCACTCTAAATAACTCTTGTTACTTCTTTGCCATATCTCCCTTTCTTTTATTTCTACCCTATTTTTAAACTCCAATTTAATTTTTCCCGCCCCTAACTACATTTTCCAAAAAAAGTCTCACTTCTATAATAGAGCCCACTTCTATAATAGAGCCTGAATAATTTCAACTACCCATTCCTTAAACTCATCTCTTTTCAACAGATAGGTGGGAAAACACCAGGGTCTCTTTTATTTTGTTACCCTGTGTTTTTATTTTAGTTATTATCGGCGCATGATCTGAAATAGTTACTGGATACGTATCAAGACCTTCAATTAAATTCACATGATCCTGAGCAATGTAAATTCTATCTAGGCTTGCCCAACTTTTGTATCTTGGGGAATAATATGAAAATTCACTCTGAACTTCTAATACTGAATTCACATCTTCCATGCCAAACATTTTCATAAATTTCTTCAAAACTCTACCCTTCTTTGTTATACGTTCCCTTCTCAGCACCCAAGGCACATCTTCACTACTACAAATCAAATTCCAGGACACATTTTCACTACTGCAAATCAAATTCTAGTCCCCATCTATAAGCAATATTCCTTGCTGAAAGCTGATCATTTCTCTCAGAATTTTCTTGAGCTCCACTATAGCAGTTTTAGGTGGAATATAAATACATGCCAGTGTAATCCTCCTCCCTTACCAGTAGCCCCTTAGTACTACAAATCTAGCATTATTTTATTTTTATCCTCTTCTATCACTATTGAAGCTCCTCTTGCAATTAATATAAGTAATTCATCTTTTCCATTGTCCCGCATATTCTGCTGAATAACCATCCTGTAAACCTTTCTTTATTAACTTCACATGTTCAGTTCTTTCCAAGTGTGTCTCCTATACCATAGCTATTTTCACTCTACATTTTTTAATATAATTCACTGCTGTTTCTTTTTCGTAATTATCTGTGAGACCACTGCCACTTGAAGACATTACAGGAAGCATCACTGTATTAAAAAGTTATTATTCCCACCTTTTATGTACAACACCTTTTTTGTTTGGCAGGTTGAACTTTTATACACTTGTTTCTTGTCACATCCATTTGAGACTATGCCACATCTTACAAAACTCTTTGTTGTATTGAAAGCTCTCAAACAAAAAACAAATGCATCCCAAACCCCTTAAATTCTATTAACTTAATACTAACATAAAAATTATGTATATCAGCAAATATTGAAGTTTTCCCTCCTAAAAGGAACAAATGTCCCAAACTGACAGCCACAGCTAAACTCAAAGACTTGAGTTAACCTAAAAGAAAGGTTATCCATGCTAAAACGCATGGTGCATCCTTTGCTTCTATTAAGTCTTGTCTGGTTTTGTCTTGTCTTTATAGCTCTCCCTGCTGGGAAAACACCTGAATGCTTTCAGAGAACATTATCTCATAACATATTTCAGTTTGTTTTCTAGCCAATTTCTCTATCAGACTGTCTCCATGGAGACATAAGGACCAGATACAAAATGGCTACTAAGCATACATTTATTTGTTAGAAAAATCAAACCAAGGGCCCAAATCCAGTCACTCCCTGTCTAGGTGCTTCTTCATATCACATAAGCCAAGTACCAACAATCATTAAATACCACTATTCAAAATTACCTCCTTAGACCTTGTGATCTCAGTAGCGGTCTTAAAGGGACATGCTCATTAAGCCCTTTTCCCCTACCACTCTAACTCCAAAATCCACTTTGTTTCAGTGCATTCAATCAAAGTTTTAACATCACCACCTCTAATGGACACCCTAAAAGGTTTCTAAAATACAAAACTTAAAAGCAGGATTATTACCTGCAGTAGAAATATGTTTGTACAGAACATTCTTAGTACCTTGTTTACTGACACTATATACATGTTTCACGTATGTGTTCTCTCAACATTCTATTTGTTTTTTTTTTTCCCAACACAGAAACTCTGACATACAGTACAGAGTGACAAATAAATAAATAAATAAATAAATAAAATACAAGTGGCATAATATTTCAGCTTATGTTTCTTAGTATCTGGAGGTATGGACATGTCACTGATGATGTACTTACACATACTACAAGCCCCACATGGATCAGACCTGAATTCAGTTCTCTTCAAAGGTTTATAGCATAACATTTTTTAAAAGATCTAGTGTTCTTATAGCAAAACATAATTCATTCATAAGGTCATCAAATGACTGTTTCATATTTTCATTATTGGCATTAAGTCATGCCTAAAAAATGCCCTTTTAAAATATTCTCACAGCGCACTTTATGTTGGACAAATGTTTGTATTTCCTCTTTAGCAAGTACTTCATCAAAAAATAATTTTGTTCCTCCACGGGAAAACATTTTTAAGATAGCTAGGTACAGCAGTTTGAATCTCACACCTGCTTCTAGGCATTCCCTGAAGAGTGGAATACATGTATTCATCTTCTGCCTGGCGTACAATAAGTAATGATTCTCCACAAACACTTTGCTGTCTCCCACTTTTGGTAATCTGCCCTTCTGCCATAGTTTTGTCAGAATCAACTCCTTCTGCTTGTAGGACTGCATCTTTATTATTAAAGGTCAAGGTTACTTTCTCATAACCATGTTGGAGCATACACACGATGTGCCCCTTCAACTAACAACTCCTGCTGTGGAAAACCAGTACAGTTGCTTATTTGTGCTTACATAAAATTAATACAGTCTGTTCCTTCCAGCTTCTCTACAGCAGCTGAAAATCTCAGATTTTTCCTATGTGTTGTGTCCTCTAATTCTATTATTTATGAAACATGTCTTCTTGAGCAGTATCATTTTCAACCAGACTTTTCTTCATTTCAACCTCTGATTTTTTGCATTTTTACCACCTCATCTGAATATTTGTTTAAAGCTTCTTCCATTTTTTCCAGCCTTTTGTTCTTTGAGGAGTTGCTGTTGTCTTTCGGCTTTTCCTGGTTAGGGGTCGCCACAGCGGAACTCTGGTCCGCTAATGGTTGGCAGTAGATTTTGACGAATGCGGAGGTGCCAGCTCGACGTTCAACCTTCAACGAAGGCACGCCCATTGACGGATGTCTTTCGAACGCCCACCCAACTGCGGGGAGGACATGCAAACTCCACACAGAAGGCACTCCCCGCACTCCAGCCAAGAATCCAACGGGAGAACCTCTTGCTGTGAGGTAACAACGCTACCGCTGCACCACCGCTGATGTCTTTTCTTTGAGTTGATATACTCCATCAGTGTTTCATTTATTTTAAGCAGGTCTGTGTACTTTAATCTAGGTTACTAGAAGTCATAGCTGGAGCTTGCACTACTTTTTGCTGAACAGCTGCAGAACTTTTCCCAGTCAGTATTTTTTCCTCAACTCTTGTAGTGGATTTTCCTTCAGGTCTTTTGTATTTCTTTTTTTTCTGGCCTCCAGACAGTGCACTTATTAGCCAGTTATTGAAACTTACCCAGAAACACAAAAGTGTACTTGCCTTCTCTGCCGAGTTTCTGTTTTCACAATGGGAGAGCTAGAATTAAGCTGTTACCAATGTGCAGTCATCTTGGAAGGCTTACTTGAGGTTTCTGACATAGTTAAAGGAAACCCTGTAATAGTTCTTTACCTGGGAGGCTACCTTTACATCAAATTTGGCTTTAGTGGACTTAATATGCTCTCTAAGTTGTTTATTTAGAATGATGAGAGATGTTTTTATCATGGTGGGTGTAAGTACTTCATAATCTTAGCTATGATTTTTTTTTCTGCTGTACAAATGGCTTATGTTTGTATTTTACCAGGGTGGTTTGCTTTTTAAATTAGTTCTGGTCATAGCTCTGGTAGGCACAGCTGTTTCTATGCATTTATTAACATAAATATACAGGGTTTCTGTGAACAGTTCCGCATAGGCAGCTGTTTTCTCAGGGTCTTTGGGGGTAAGGACTTGAAATTTTGGCATGTTATCACTTAGTAGTAGGAAGTCTGTCTTAGAATAGTTCCTAAATTTTGCGGGGTTAGCTAGGGTCCCAAAACTTATTTTTTATTATGAAGGGATAGCTTTGTCTAACCTAGCCAGAGAAGACACTACATGGGGGGAGGGGTACACATTTTTTCCATGTTTCACAGTAGCAGGTCGGTGTGTTTGCACCCTCATAGTGGGCATATCGACTATCTGGTCCAAGTTGTCCGTGTCTACAAAATTCAGGAATGTTTGGGCTCCTGTAAGTATCCCAATTTATAGTGGTATACTTGAAATCGACCATGAATATGGTGTTGGGCTGAATAGTGAGGTCCTCTAGTAAGTCTAAGTACAAGATATGGGTTTCTAGGGTTGTAGACTGTGACCTATTGTTTGCAAGGATATGATATGATACAGGACTTTGCCTATGGAAATCTAGACATGAAGAAGTTTAAGTGCATTGTCTTGTTTGACTAGTCTTGCGGTGAGTTTGTTGTTGATATAGATTGAGGCCCCTCCACCTTTGGTCCCTGCCTGTGCAGTAGTTGGCGTGAGTGTGTGGAAGGCATTGTAGCCCTATACTGCCTAGGTACTCTCCACAGCTTTAAACCATGCCTCAGTAACTGCAAAGAAGGTCATATTCTCCAGGGTGAGGACAGCTCAGATAGAGTGGAGCTTCTTGTTTAGGCTTGTGGCAATAAGCAGTAACATCTTTTTAATTCCCTTCGACTGGTTTTGCTATGTTGGAAGGATTGTCATTTTGGTATTGCCTGAAAAGGGCGCTATGGGGGGACTATGTTTTAGCCAATATTCAAAAGCCTAGAGGAGACCGGTGCTGACCATCCTTGGCAAAGCAACGTAGTCTGCTGACTATATCCTCCCATGCTAACAAATATTGTACTTCCCTGGAATGACACCACAAACTAAGCCAGTTACTGAAGTCAGTAATCTTTTGTTCGCATTGTGGTATCATTGTTGGCGAAGGTATAATGCTGCTCAATGGTAGGTACATACCAGCCTGGGACACACAGTCTGAGAGTGCCATAATGTCAGTCTTCATATACTCCAGGGGATATGTTTCAGGTCATTTACACTCATCTGGGTCAGGTTCTTGTGGTCTAATGACTTGAGCACGTGGGTGATTTGATGGATCCTCATCCCTGGTAGACAAATGACAGTGATTTTTCTCCTTATTCAGCCCATTGAGTGGAACATCTGTATACTCATTTTGTAAGATGAATGTTAAGGACATCTTTGGAGTCTAGAAAGGTTGTTTTCAAGTGCCTCAGCATATTTTAGTCTGTGTGTTGGGTCAGTACTATGTGTAGTAGTTGTAACACCTACATTACTAACAACCTGTTTGCTAACTGGAGTGCTTTAAGAGTCTTGTCTCCAGTGCCGCTGTGTAATTACATCTCTCATATACTGTATCCATTTCTCAAAGGATACGTTTGTCAGTGAAAATGAGGCAATACCTACATCGTCTCAAGATGCCCATATCAAACAAGCTGGCAACAGAAAATTAGCAAAGTGCCCATCCATGGTGTCACGTCTTTTTTAGGTGAACTGCAAAGGGGTGGTACAGCAGGCTAACTTTTGCACTGTGAGGGTAGAAATTATGAATAAGCTACATATGACTGAATTTGGGTGCCAACAAGTTGCTATTTGGACAACTGAGTGAAGTGGAAGACAGGAGAATTTACAGACTCAAAGAAAAGTAACTAAACCAACTAAAAAGGCCTCTAGCCAACAAAACAATCTCACTTTTAACCTCCTTCTGTGTTTCCCAACTTGGACTGACCAGGCTAACTTTCTATTGCCACTAGAATTGCAGTCCCAGTCTTCTTAATGAAAAAACACACTTCAGTTAACCAAAAGTGAAAAGGTACCAAAAAAAAAACAAACAACTAACTACAGCAAGTAATTACAAGATGATTCTAAGGAAGATAAGCCAGAAGTGAGGAACATACACTTCAATGTAATTTCAAAGCACGCTAGCAGTAGCTAGACCACAGAAAAGCAAATGTAACAGAATAATGTGAAAATACATAAACAGTCTTAAGAAATAGCTTATCAAATTGAAATATTTCAATTTTGTCTTAGCCTGGATGTTATCAGATGTAAGCCAAACACTCTTAGAACATGGGGGGAGGATGCCAAATGTTTGATTTATGTGAAACTAAGACAAGAGGCCAGTCACAAGTGGAGTCCCTTAGGGGTCAGTCCTTGGACCGCTCCTTTTTGGCATTTATTTGTCAGAGGTCTACGCCAATGCCAGTGGTCTCTGACTGACTAAATGTGCAGATGATAGCAAATTTGGAGCTGTCACTGAATCTCACACTGACACAAATATTCTCCAGGAGGGGTGGACACAGACAAACAACTGGTGGCAGAGCCATGGACTAAAACTAAATGCTATACACACTGAGCAGAGTGGAGGAAGGGCATTGACTACAACTCTGATCCGAGATATATCCTGTTTTTTGGATTATTTATACTGATTATTGTTTCCACAATTTATATATAGCACTTTGTATTGCCTGCTGCATAGTTTTTAGTGTATTTTATTGCTATTAACTAATCGGCATGGGTAACTGATTTGTTTGCAGTTAAAAGCATTCTGTAGAGTCTCTTTGCCCCTTTATCTGTTTAAAAACTTTCATTTTGTGTCTTTCTGTAGTGTTTACTGAATGTAGGCTAATAACTTTAGTATTGTCCTAGTTCAGATTTGCTGGCTCTGGGCCTGTTTGTTTCTACAGTGATTGTTAAAAGCACATGGACAAGCCATCTTGAATTAGCAGAAGCCTTTCTTTACCTTGGCTAGATTGTGTTAATTGGCTGCTGGCTAGTGGGGGCTGGTTCTTTTGTGCTTTAAAAAAAAAGTGGTCTAAGGTTGTATCTTCTGGTATTTAAGCCCTAACTTTGAGAGGATTTCTGTCTATAAACATTGAGCATAGTGGGGGAGGGGCGTTGACTACAACTCTGATCTGAGATATACAAGTATCCTGTTTTTTTTTTTTGGATTATTTATACTGATTATTGTTTCTAGCAATTTATATATAGCACTTTTTACTGTCTGCTGCATAGTTTTTAGTGTATTTTATTGCTATTACATAATCTGCATGGGAAACTGATTTGTTTGCAGTTAAAAGCATTCTGTAGAGTCTCTTTGCTCCTTTATCTGTTTAAAAACTTTCATTTTGTGTCTTGCTGTAGTGTTTACTGTCTGTAAGCTAATAGCTTTAGTATTGGTCCCCACCTTCCCTCCCTGTTCGTGCCTTGTTGTTATACTTGGTGGCTTTGTCAGTTGCCCACCCTTAATGTAAATCGGATTTGGGACACTCCTCCCAGTCTAGTGTCATTAGCTCACTTTACCTAATACAGAGAGAACATCTGAGAAGGCCTTCTGTTTCTCCTTTTCCCCTTTCAAAAAAAATTGCCTGAATCTCCTTGTGTTCTGACTATGCTTCGCAAACATTATGGAAATATAGAGTATATTTTAGAGCATTTATTATAACTGTAATTGCCTTAATATTGCTACAACTCAAGTGCTGTAGGATGCACTGCATCTGAATTGTTTGTGTGTTTTAGCTGCTTTTCTGTATATATATATATATATATATATATATATATATATATATATATATATAGACTTCTCTGTATATGTAGACTAGCTACTCATTCTGCTGTATTACTGCCTCTTAAATAATTTCTCAGTCGTGCACTTGCCTTACTTCATTTAAAAAGTTTTAAACTGCTAATTTTGTAGAGTTTAATTGTATTTACTGTTTAGAACTACACACTCGTGTGTTAGCCTTTTCTGTGTTTATTTACTGTATTATTGCATTGTTTAGCCTGTTTCAACAAAAAAATACCATCTTGTTTGCTCGTTTCCCACTTTTCCTTCCCAGTCCAAATCCCAGGCTTTGCTTGTCTCAGGACTTTATTTTCTGTGTTCAGAGCTATCCAGACCTTGCTGTGGTAGAGGGATGTCCTACTGCTTACCAGTGGGAGTGGTGAGCATTGTACTGCCTATCTAACACTAAAGGAGTGGTTTCCAGCTCTGAAATTGTAATTTATTAGCCTTTTTGGGCTGATTTCTATCCCTTTCAACATTCTGGCTTAAAAACGCGTGTGTTTGCACATTTTTCACATCGTGCAGAACTGCGAGGCTACAGTTAAACTATTCCAGGTGCCAGAAAGTCTGTTCTTCAAATTTTCCCTTCGAACTAGCTGGTTTCTCAGTAGTAGCACTAAAATCTGAACACCTGTGACTAGCACTTGCTCTAGAACCTGCTGGAAATCACTAGGAAGCCTGAAACTGATACAAGCACTCAACTCTCCTTGTCAATAAGGAGAAATTAATCATAGGCACTAAACAGCCTATAATTGCAAAGTACCTTGCAAAGGTAAGGGAAAACAGCTCTTAAACTTTACAAAAAAAGCACCTAAACAGGCATGTCCAAGGGTCAGCTTCCGGTGATTTCTCCTGTCCACCTGGTGAATCTGGGCATACCGGGGCAATATGGCAACTGCCTCATGTACACAGACAACCCTTTCCTCCTACCACCCAACACTACAACCTGCCAAACTGGAAGCAAAGCTCTCTCCAGCCAAGATTGCACTAGACAGCCAAGAAGAGAAGGTTAACACCTGCACTACACCTCAAGCAACTACTAGCCCTTCAAAACCCACACCATCAACACCCACACATAGCAACACTAAACCCACATATGTGGAGGCCCTTTACATTAACCTACCCAAGCAACAAGGACCTCTGAAGCTGAAACGCAAACACCAGTCACAACCAAAGTGACACATAGCTCACGACACCAGTGTGCCACCCAACAGCCCCTAAGGCAAGACAATGTACCCAACACTTTAGTCATAGGTGACTCTATAGTCAGGCACACTGATGTCCCACTCACCAGGCTGAACAAGGAGAAAATTACAGTCAGCTGCCTGTTGGGTGCCAGGATCCACCACATAACACATGCACTCAAGTCACTCCACAACAAGTACAAATACGACTCTGTCATTGTCCATGCTGGAGTGAATGACTTGAGATGTACCTCCCTGGACTACATGAAAAGAGACATCGAAGAGCTCTTGGATCATGTGGCCAAGGCAGGTATGACCCTAGCTCTGTGTAGCATCCTGCCTTCGCCCAGAATGATACCACAGTACAAGGACAAAATGATTGACTTCAACAATTGGCTAAGCTTCTGGTGTCAAAGGGGATCCATTATCTGTCTGTCTGGGAAGACATGATCGACAAACCATGATGCTTTGCCAGAGATGGTCTGCAACTGTCACCCCTGGTATTCAGGTTACTGGCTAAAGCTCTTGACACCCCTATAGTGCCTTTTTTAGGCAAGGTTTAAAGGATAAAACCACCACCGTAACAGATACAAGCGTGAAAAATCTGAAGTTAATGCTACTCAATGCTAGAAGTCTAAACCTCAAAATGCACTCTCTCGAGGCACTCCTAAAAATGGAGAACATCAATATCTGTGCAGTAACTGAGACCTGGTTCAAGGCTCCAGAGAGCAGAACTGCAATACCAGGCTACAACTCTTGCCACACTTTTCGGCCACAAAACCAAGACCGAAACACTAAAGGTGGAGGAGAGTCCATATTCCCCCAAGGATATTCACACCTCCAGGCTAGTTGCCCAACACAATGCATCTGAAATCCTCCAGGTGCAACTAACACTAGGTAAGACTGCAATCCAAATTGTAGCTTACTACAGATCCCCCACCATGCCCCAGGATGCTCACTACACCTTTCTAAACATACTGGAATATATTATGATACAACCAAACACCCTAATACTGGGTGATGTCAACTACCCTGCCATTAACTGGGAAAACTACTCAGGTGCCAACTCCTTTTCCCAACGGTTCTTGGAATTCATGAATTCCAACGCCCTGAATGAACTAATCCATTGTCCCACCAGGGGCTCCAATATCTTAGACCTGGTCATTGCCAACATGGGAGATAGATGCTCTACACCAGTGGTCACCCCCTCATTGGTCAGGTCTGACCATAAGCAAATCACCCTTGACATCCACATCCCACCTCACCCCCCAGTAAGGAAACCTCCTTAAAACACTTCTCCAAAGCCAACTTCATGCTACTGAAGTCAGAAGTGACAAACTTCACGACACCCATGCAGACAGGATCTGAAAGTTTGACTGCAGAATCCTACACTAAGGCACTGTATGAGCACATCCACTTGTGCATGAATCATGCCATCCCAAATAGAACCAAGATGCTCTTCTCCAAAAAAAGGAAGACAATCTGGTGGTCTCCTGCTATAAACAAAATATACAACAGAAGGAAGAATTTGTTGCAGAAAAGAGGAAAATCCCAGGATGCAAAAAACTCCCTCACCAGCCTCAGTAAGAAGCTGAGATCCCTCATAAAATCCTCAAAAGCTAGTTATGAAAATAAAATTGCCAAAGATTCCAAAGACAACCACAAGGCATTCTATAGTTATGTCAAGAATCTAAATGGCAATGCTCAGATCTGCTCTGAGCTACAACAGAATGGCATTAAATATACTGATCCCAAGGATATTGCCAATATCCTGGCAGATCGATTTAGTGCCAACTTCACCCCCTCTCACCCCCTAAAGGGCCCATCTCAATACCAAAAGATTGCCAAATTCTGGTAATCACGGCCACACAGGTAGAAACCACACTCTCCAAAGCTAAGAATACAGCATCCATGGGACCAGATGGCATCCCAGGCTGTGTACTATATGAATTACAAAAAGAACTGGCACCTCACCTAAGTGTCATGTTTAATCATAGCCTCGCCTCAGGCTTCGTGCCCACTGAGTGACGCACAGCTACAGTTATTCCACTCTACAGGGGGGGTTCCGCCTTGGATCCCGGGAACTACCGTCCCATCAGTCTGACAAGCCTGATCTGCAAGGGCATGGAACTTATACACAAAGATACTGGCAACCTTCAAACACTGGACCCCACCCAGTTTGGGTTTGTGAAGGGACGATCTTGTCTCCTGAATCTGACTGACTTCTTTGAATCAGTCTCCAGAGCTGTGGACGAGGGTAAGGCAGTCCAGACAGCCTATCTGTTCCTCGCCAAGGCCTTCAACACCATCCCCCACTCTGGAATCATAGATAAACTTACTAAGCTGGGCATAAATCCCTACGTCATTCAATGGGTTGCCAACTGGCTTACTGACAGAACCCAGACTTTAAAAGTAGCCAACTCCAAATCCAGCTCCAGACAAGTGACAAGCAGAGTACCTCAGGGTTCAGTCCTGGGATCACTCTTGTTTGGCATCTACTTCTCTGAAGTACAGGCCAACACTAAGGGACTCAGGCTAACAAAGTTCGCAGATGACTGCAAATTGGGAGCCATTATTGAATCCCCAAATTATGTGGATATTCTACAAATGGGCCTTACAGAAACTGATGCCTGGTGCCAGAGCCATGGGCTCAAGCTTAATGCCAAGAAATGTACAGTTACCCCCTTTGGAAAAAAACATGTACCCATGAATTACCACATAGGTGGCAGTACACTAAACATTGAAAGTGTGATGAGAGACTTAGGGACACAGGTGGACAGTAGTCTCACTTTCGATAACCACATCGCCACAACAGTCAGGAAATTCTTCTATGTGGCACACCTCATCACTAAGGGCTTTTCTTCCAGAAAAAAGGAGGTCATTGTCCCACTGTACGCATCCCTCATTAGACCCATTATAGAGTATAATGCCTCGTTTGGTATGTACCACACAAGACATCTGCAACAGCTGGAAAGGCCACAGAAATACCTCACTAAAAGAATCATAGGCCTAAAGCAGATGCCATATGCTGACCGTCTAAAAAAAACTCCAGCTATACTCTTGTGGCATATCATCTACTCAGAGGCAATCTCTGCTTAACATACAAGGCCACGTCAAACCCTGAGCTGTTGGACATGCTCCACTTAAAGAAATCCCAATCCCTCAGAGCCACACGCTCCAGGGATCTAAACCTTGTCATCACAATGAACAAAACATGCTGTTGGTATAGGTTCCTGACCCAGAGATTTCCCCATACTCTGGAATAGACTGCCCATACATGTCAAGCAGAGCGCCTCAATGGCCCTCTTCAAAACGAACCTTGATGATTGGATAGGAAATTCACCCTGAGGATCATGTCAGTCGCCGTGCTAGACAGGAGTCCAGAGAAGTAAATATTGTGGGAAGAAATATCCAGGGAATTGTTATGGCTAGGCTTGTATAGGCCCTAGGGCCGATAGCCTAGTACCAACCTATGAACCTATAAGAAATGCAGAATAGTATCCTTTGGGAAGTCATCCAACCCTGGTAACCATTATATTGACAACACACCCCTTAGAGTTGACCCAGCAGTCAGGGACGTAAGGACGCACATAGATAATAATCTAGACTTTGACCATCATGTGTCTACACTGCTGAGGAAATCATTCTGTGTTGTGCAACTTATAAACAAAGGTATGGCATCCAAGTCCAAGGAAGTCATTGTTCCACTGTATTCAGTATTCATCAGACCTATCACTGAGTACAGTGCCCCTTTGTATGTACCTAACCAGGCATATCCAACAACTGGAACGTCCACAGAGGTTCCTTACTACAAAAATACACGTCATAAAATGTCCTGTGCAGACCGCCTCAAGGCCCCCCTATCCTTGTATTCAATCTCCTACAGGTTTTTGAGGGGAGATCTATGCCTGGCATATACAGCATTGTCAGATCCCTCTCTGATGGACCTCCTGCATATCCACAAAACAAACAGCACCAGAATTTCCTGTTCTAAAGACTTAAACCTTGCCGGTGATATAAATAGGACCTGCTGGAGAAATGGGTATGTATCCCAGAGAATATCTATGGAACAGGCTCCCCATCCATGTGAAGCAGAGTTCTTCCCTAACCCAATTCAAGTGCAACTTGGACAATTGGATGGGAAACCAGAAATTCATCCCTGGTTTGACACCTGTGTCTCTAATGGACGCAGGTAACCTGTAAATGTTTCCTCTCCCAGGCCCATACTTACACTTATTAAGGGTATCAAAACTTGTCAGAAATTTGGGATGTATGGCTAGGCTTAAAAAGGCCCCTGTGATCATTACCCTAGTAAACACCTATGTGCCTGTAAGAGCTCAGCAAATGCTCCAAATTTATAGACTCAAAGAAAAGTGACTTAACTATCTAAAATGCCTTCTGGCCAAAGAAACAATGTCAATTTAAGCCTCCCTGTGTGTTTCCCAACTCTCGCAGACCAGGATGCCTTTCTACTGCCAAAAAATTTACAGTCACAGTCTTCTTAATCTGAATGCACACTTCAGTTAGGCAAAAGAAAAAAAGTACAAGTAAATCTCTCTTTAAGCTTCCTTACATGTTTCCCAACTAGGACAGACCAGGCTACTTTTTTCACTGCCATTAGAATTACAGTCTCAGTCTTCTTAATGTAAAAATGCACTATATTAGGGAAAAGTGAAAAGGTACCAGAAACAAATCTAACAACTAAAGTAATTGCAAGGCAACTGAAAAGCAGACAAGCCAGCAACAAGGAACGCATTTTAAGGCAATTTCAAAGCACAGTAACAATCTAAGTGGAGGGCCTTCCCAGTTTCACTTCTCAGTGTCCAGTAAGATGTGCAGAGGAGGTAAGACTGGGAGGAGCTTCCAAGTCCAGGTATACAGGTGACTAGGAGGAACTTCTAAGACCAAAAATACAGCAGGGGCGGGTAACTCAAAAACCTCCAAGTTTAAAAACACAACAGGAAAAGGTTGGGTGGGAAACAACAAAACTGATTTAAATATACTTCCACAGTTGCAAAATGGAGTCTAAATGCTTTGTTTGGTATTAGTTTGAGGATAACCTTTCAGCTTCTAAGATTCCAAGAGCCCAAAGACTAAGATGACTGGCTGCTTTTGTAATATAAAATACCAGGTGGCTGAAAATGGCTTAAAGCTCTAATCAATAGCACTTATTTTCTAAATTTTTTAGAAATTTCCCACTTCTACTGGGTTTAATTACCACAAGCTCTACTTACAACTCACATAGCTGGCTAAAGCTGGCTTTATATTTTGAATTTGAAAAATAACTAAAACCAAGCATTAGATGAGCAATGCTAATAATCCACTTAAGAGGTCAGAAAAATAACAATGGACACTGAAAAGTGACTAAAACAAGGACTTAGATGAACAATGTTGATAATCTGTTTAAAAGCTTAGAAAAATAACAATGAATACTGTAAAACCCAAATCAGTTTATAGCTGTAGCTTCACATACAGAACAGAGAGTTGTTTTTCTTTTGTCTTTTCCTGGTCAGGGGTTGCCACAGCGGAACTCTGGTCTGCTAATGATTGGCAGTAGATTTTTACGGTGCCGAGGTGCCAGCTCGACGCCCAACCTTCAACGAAGGTACGCCCATTCACGCATGTCTTTTGAATGCTACTCGACCACGGGGAGGATATGCAGACTCCACACAGAAGGCACTCCATTCGAGAATCTAATGGGAGAACCTCTTGCTGTGAGGTGACAACATTACCGCTGCACCACCGTGGCTTCATAAAACAAGAACCCACTCATTTCTGATTTAAACACATAAGCATTGCACAGAAAAGTACAGTTGTGTATCTAACATAAATGTAGATGTTCGAGTGTATTCACTGTTGCAGTCATTATACTTGGGTTATCCTGCTGGCAGGCTGCCCGCAATCGGCCTGAATTCCAAAGTCCTGGTCCGGCGTCGGTTGCTGTCGCCTCTTCCCTGACGTCAGTGCACCAGGGGTATATAAGTTGCAGCCGACGCCATTTTCTTCAGTTTTTCTTGCCCCAGATGTCAGGTGCCCCAAAAGGGTAGGCTAAATAAAACATTGCTTATAAAAAGCATGCACTAAAATAAACATTACCTTCATCTACAAGCACATACACTACATAGGTTGTAAAGAATACAGAAGTACAGAAAAGTCCCAGCAAAGAAAAGGGGGATGGTGGGTGGGTAACCTGGACTGCAACAGTGAATACACTCGAACATCTACATTTATGGTAGGTACACAACTGTACTATGTTCATCGTGTTTCACTGTTGCAGTCATTACACTTGGGTTGAATCCCAAAGCTGAGGTTGGGCGGCTGGGTCTAAAAAAAATTAGGAATGGCTATGAGGACCTGCAGAACTGCAGTGGCAAAGCCTGCTCTGGATTTAGAGTAAAGAGGTAAGTGGTAGTGCTTAGTAAAAGTGTGCACTGAAGTCCAAGTTGCAGCCTCCAAAATATCCTTGGTTGGTACTCCTCTGAGGAAGGCTGCTGAGGTGGCAGCTACCCTGGTGGAATGTGGTCTAATGCCCTTAGGCACTGATTTGCCATGTTGTGAATAGCAGAAACAAATGCAGTGTCCTATCCATTTTGAAATAGTCTGCTTTGAGATAGCCCTTCCTTGTGATCCTGCAGCTTATGCCACTAAAAGTTGCTCAGTCTTTCTGAAAGCTTTAGTTTTGTCCAAGTAGAAGTGCAGCTGTCTATGTCCAAAGAATGCAGAAGTCTCTCCCCTTTATTCTGTGGGTTTGGGTAAAAAGTAGGCAAATGAATGGTTTGGTTAAGAGCCACACTGGAAACTACCTTAGGCATGAATGTTGGGTTTGTCCTTGGAGAAATCCTGTCTGGATGGAAGATAATAAAAAAGGTTCCACAGCCATTAATACCTGTGACTCTGAGACTCTTCTTGCTGAAGTTATTGCTAGGAGCAGAGCTGTTTTCCATGACAAGAATTTTATTTCAGCTGTATTGGCTGGCTCAAAAGGAGGCAGTGTGAGTTTTTCTAAGACAAAATTGAGGTCCCATGCAGGTACTGGTGCTCTCCTTGGAGGTCTTATCTTTTTGGCCCCCTTGAGGTACTGCCTAAGCAATGGATGTGAAAAAATAGGTGGGTCCGTATTGTAAAGAGCTGAAATGGCAGAGGCATGGATCTTAATTGATGAGAAAGATAGGCCTTTGTCCAGCATCTCAGTTAGATATTGTAAAATCTGAGGAATATTTGGAACAAGCGTGTCAATTCCTTGTGCCTGGTTCCAAGCACAGAATCTCTTCCATTTTTCTGCATAAGATTTTCTGGTACCGGGCCTCCTGGCCTCCAAAATAACATCTATCACCGCTTTAGAGAGAGGTGTATTCTGAATGGTTACACTATCCGCCATGCAGCTAGATTTAGGGTTCTGAGTTGGCTGTGCAGGATCTGATTGTTTTGTTGGGTCAGTAAATAGGGAATTTGAGGCAATGTCCAGGCTGGACCTTGAGACAAGCTCCTTAGGATTGGGTACCAGTGTTGGCATGGCCAATCCGGGGCAATCAGTATCATTTGTGGCTTCTCTTGTCTGACCTTTAGGAGTACCTTGGGGGAGGAGAGGCAGTGGAGGAAAGGCATAAACTGTAAAGTTGTTCCAGCTGAATGACAAAGCATCCACTTTCCATGCTTGTTTGTGATAAGTCCTTGTGCAGAATCTCTGAAGTTGGCACTTGAGAGGGGAGGCAAAAGGATCTATGTCTGGGCATCCCCATTTCCTTGTTATCATGTTAAAGATTTGGGGATCTAGTTTCCACTCGTGAGGATCCATGAGGTTTCTGCTTATTTCGTCTGCCAGAGCATTGGTTTTTCCTGGCAGGAATTGTGCTTGCAGGTGTACTTGGTAAGTCAATGCTGTGTTCCACAAAATCATGGCTTGTCTGCAGAGGGGGTAGGAATGTGTGCCCCCCTGCTTGTTTATGTACCACATGACTGTGGTGTTGCCCGTCTTTATCAGCAGCTGTCCTGGATGAAGTAGGTCCTTGAAGACTGTCAGGGCATTTTGTATAGCTAGTATTTCTTTTTAATTGATGTGAACATGCCTTTGGCTTGCGGGCCATGTGCCCTGAGCACATTTTCCTGCCATGTGGGCCCCCCAGGCATAATCTGATGCATCTGTTGTTAGTGTTTGCCTGGCTGTGGGTAAAGTGAATTGCTGTCCCTTGAGATGGAGACAAGCCTGTGCCCACCATTGAAACTCCTGTTGCAGGCAGGGAATGAGTGAAATTAATGATTCCAGGCTGTGGCAATGTTGAGTCCAAACACTTTTTAGATACCATTGTAGTTTCCTCATATACAGTCTTGCATATGGAATTAGCAGAATGCAGGATGCCATGTAGCCCAGAACCTGCAGATTTTTTCTTGCAGATAACTGGGTCTTTGTTGCCATGCTTTCAAAGTAAGAAGTCAGTTGCCTTTTGTTTGTTTGGCGTGAGATAAGCCATCTGGGCAGTTGTATTTAAGCTTGCACCCAGGAATATTATCTCTTGAGAGGGTACTAGATTTGATTTATTTTCATTTACTGTGTACCCTAGGCAAATTAATAATCTTTTTACAAACGCCAGATGCTTTAGTAGAATGTCTTTGGTCTCTGCTTGAATAAGGCAGTCGTCCAAGTAGGGATATATTTGAATTCCTCTTTGTCTGCAAAATGCAATTACTGGTGCCAGGCATTTTGTGAAGACCCTGGGCGCAGTAGATAAGCCAAAGGGCAGTGCAGAGAATTGGCAGTGCATTAAGCCAGCTATTAATCTGAGGTATCTTCTGCAAGACTGTCTGATTGGGACATGCAGGTATGCCTCTTTGAGGTCCAAAGTTACAAGCCAAGCCTTCTTGTCCAGCTTGGGCAGAAGCTGCTGCAGAGTCAACAGTTTGAATTTTGGAACGTCCAGAAAAGTATTTAGAATAGACAGGTCCAGAATTGGTCTCCATGCTTTGTCCTTTCTTGGTACTAAGAAAAGTCTTGAGTAAAATCCTTGTCCCTGCTCTTGTTGTGGCACTGGCTGAATAGTCCTCATGTCCATGAGAGATGAAACTTGTTTTTGTGCCTCTGCCCACTGACTGTGTGGCAGGTCTGGCATACCTTTTGCCTTTGGAAGGGTGTGAAAGTGGAACCTGTAGCCCTGAGAGACTATTTAAGACGCATTTGTCCTGGGTGATCATGTGCCAATTTTGTGAAAAAAGTGCTAGCTTTCCCCCTAAGGGTGCTGCCAAAATATAAATGCTTGGCACTGGCAGAGGGAAGTCATTGGGACTGTTTCCTATATGGCAGTGATTTGTCTTCTCCACTTTTGGAGGCAGAAGCACCCCATTGTTTGGGCCTGTATGAGCCTTGGGGCTGTCGTCTGCCTCTAGGGCATCTGTATATGCCTCTTTGTGGCCTGTCTGACACGGGAAAGGACCAATTCTTAGAAGGTCAGTTCTTGCTAAATCTGGGTGGCTGTACCTGTAAGAAATCCTTTACTGTCTGCATAGATTTAGCTTTAGCCTCCATTTTCTTCAACACCTCTTCTGCCTTGACACCAAACAAAGTATCATGCTGTAATGGAGCATCCAATAATTTTGCTTTAACATGATCAGGCAGAGTCTGTTCCTTTAACCAAGCATGCCTTCTAATGACAGAACCTGTAACAGCGGCCCTGCAGGAGGCCTCCAGTGAATCAAAACCACATTGCAAAGTATGCTTTCCCACTTATTCAGCTGCATGCAATAAATCCTGCATTTTCTTATTCTCAGAACATTCAGAATTTGTTTATTGCTGATACTTAAGCTTATGAAACTGACAATTTAAAGCCCTTACAGCCAAGGTAGCAGAAGTGTAAACTTTTTTCCCCCATCTGTCCAATGCCCTAGAATCTCTATCTGAGGGGACAGGGTTTTTTGCAGTAGAGGCCTTGACCCCTTTGGGACCCTGAGATATAGTTTCTGGGTCAGCAGCAGGGTTTTTATATAGAAATTTATGAGAATCTGGAACCCTGTAGTATCTGTCTGGTTTAACAGGTGCAGGAGGGTAAAGAGTCGGGAGACAGTCCGGACTCTGAAAATGCATCATCTACAATGTCTAGAACAGGTGGAATAGCAAGAGGTCTGTGCTGAGGTAGTAAAAGAAAGTCTCTGAGCCTTTTCTCAGATTCTGAGTATTCTTGGCTCTCCCAAATGTTCCCTCTTGGTATGCAGGGTTTCCCCAAAGGAATAATCCTCAGGAGGAGAAGCTGAAGGAATAGATTCTTCAGCATCAGAATCCTCATAGGGAGGAATAGAGTATCCCTGTTCTGAAGAGGAGTCAGAGGAAATGGAAACCTGATCAGAGGAATCATATTCAGTGTCTTGCCTAGGCCTCTTATCAGGAGGGGGATGGGAACCCTTGATCTAAGTAATTAGGTCTTCGGCCATTTTGAGCATCTGTTTCTTAGGCATGGAAGTTTGTCCTGGAGAATACTGTACTTGTTGACTTGTTTTTAAAGCTGTTTTAGTCTTTGTCTTGGATGCTGAAGTTGGCTTGATATAAAGCTGTGTAGGTCTGAAAACACCCTCAGAAGCCGATGCCTGCTCAGCGGCTCTGGACCCATCTGAGGGATTAGTTTCCGAAGGCCCAATACCTTGAGTATCCAGAGGCCTAGTTGTCTCTACGTGGGAGTCGGAGGCAGCCTGTGGCTCTAAGGTAGCGGGTGTCAGGGGCTGCGAAAGGGCCTCGCCTAGAACCGGCGACTGGCCTAGAAGAGGCTTTGTCGTCGGTTTTGGACCTCGGATGCCTGTCCTTTTCTTTTTCCTTGCGCTTTTTATGAACTCCGGTCGTCGGTTGTTCCAACAGCATTATATAGTTAAACCTTCGGCCAAAGTAATGAAAAGCAAAATCGTACCTATGCTTAATAGTGCGTTGGTTAAATCTAGCACAAAACCGACAACTAGCAACATCATGGTCAGGGCCTAGGCAAGGAATACAGTAAGAATGAAAATCCTTATGAGGTATTTGCTTCCCACATGAAATACAATTGTTAACTTTTTCTGACATCAGTCTGGAGCAAGAAAAAGTTTCCCCAACAGGGTACTTAGCTTTATTGAAGACTTCGGATCTGAAATTCAATTTCGAAAATCTCAGGAGTCGGCCAACCGGCACTTGTGAACTGCTTTTGCTTTGGGCACCGAGTGGCAAGAAAGACTGAAGAAAATGGCGTCGGCTGCAACTTATATACCTCTGGTGCACTGACGTCAGGGAAGAGGCGACAGCAACCGACGCCAGACCAGGACTTTGGAATTCAGGCTGACTGCGGGTAGCCTGCCAGCAGGATAACCCAAGTGTAATGACTGCAACAGTGAAACACGATGAACATCTACTTGAAAAGCACTGTGACTATAAAAAGATGCCTTCAAATAATAGCTTTAATTTCAGATTCAGAGAACACAAACAGGAACCACGCAAAACTGATTTAAATGGTAAAATAAGTGCCATAATTCAAATGTACTTCTCTGGATACAAAATGAGTCCAACTTCTTTGTTTGGTATTAAGTTAAGCAGAGTTTTCCAGCTTCCAAGAGTCTATAGGGGTGATAGCAATAAAGCATTTGCCCATGCTAGATATTTTTTTTGGGGGGAGGCTTAGGCAGCAGGCTCTGAATGGGGCTCCATTAGCTTTTCTAAGGCACAGCTCAAGTCCCATATAAGGGCAACATTTCTGGGTGGTCTCACATGAAGGACTTCCTTGAGGAAGTGTTTTAAGGAAAGCACAGACACTAAGGGAGATGTCTACCATGTAGAGGCTGAAACAGACAGTCTTGACTTAAACATCTCACTTGTACTGCAGAATCATGGACACCATACTGTTTACCAGAACTTTCAGACATCCACAGCAAAGAGTTATTTTCCTATCAAGTCCACATGATGAGATAATGTATGGCTTACATGGATAGCACCCCACTCCATCATCAGTTCCTTTCTGGCTAGATGACTACCAGCAAATATGCCTGGTCATGCAAGCCCAAAAGAGATGGTAATTTTCCCCATTTGTAAAGCTCCTGGGACCAGGAAAAAACAGACTGCCCTTATCTCCAGATCTTCTAGAGAGGGCTGATCACCAAAGGAGGGCCCCTTGTAAGACAGAGTGGCATACTGATGTTATAGGATGTGCCAAATACCTTGCATCCTCTAGCTCCAGGTTTCAATGGGTGATGGAAAAATGCTCCTGTGAGGAGGGAGTAAGACTGGGAGCCTAAACTGCAGCAGTGAAGCAGTGACCTTACTCAACATTTACGTTTACGGCAAGCAAACTTGTATAATCATACTAAGCTCAACATACGCTCACTGCTTTAGTATGATCCACTGCCCATGAGAAGATTACTAAAGCATAACTACCCTATGGAAGAGGTGGATATCATAACAGATCCTGTACAGACAGCTTTGGTAATGTCATTTCTGCTCTTTGAATGAAGTTCCAGCTGGTAATGCCTGGAAAAGGCATGCACTGTAGTTTCGGATGTAACTGTGGATGTGTCAGGCCTTACACAAAGGGGGATAAGAACATTTCTTGAAGCATTCTTGAGCACAGAAATGATACATTCTTAAATTACTCTGGTTACTCTTAACTGATCCATTCTTAAAAAAGTTTGTGGTGGTTGTTGCTGCAGTCACAGAGTGGGTTCTAACTGATCCTCAGGTACTTCCCATAGCTCTTGTACCAGAAAGTGATGCAGTTTACTAGCAATTTAGATAAAGTTCATTTCAATACATGCCTGTGCTGTTTGCCTGGTATAAAAGAGGCAAAAAAACTGCTTAGATTGTCTGAATTATTTAGTTCTTGCCAGCTAAAATCTATGCTATTTGGAAGCACCCAGAAGATGTAAAACCCTCAAAAACTTTTACTCTATGGGTTAGGATAAAAGACTGGTAAATGTACAATCTGGTTAAATGGCAGCTCAGATACCATCTTTGCATAAAGAAAATATTACTCTAGTTTTACTCTCTCTCTCTCTGGAAATATTCTGAATAGCACTTTGTACATCACGGCTTGCAGCTTACAGATTCTTCTAGATGAGGCAGCTGACACTAAAATATAACTTTCCAAGGCAAGAATTAAAGTGCCACCGAGGAGTTAGGTTTAAAACATGGAAAAGTTAGCTGCTGTAGTACATTAAAGCCCAAAGGAGGGAAAAGATTAACTGGTGAGTAAAAAAGCAGATCCACTGAGATATTGAGCTGCTGTGGCAGAAAGTAGCACATTAATAGAGGCAGAGGAAAGGTCCTTGCCAAAGAGCTAAATCCCAAACTATCACTTTTAGCCAGCACAGCTGAAAGAGTGAGATTTCACCATCTTTATGCACCAGTCACTGTACTGTTGTCTTGGATCACCTTCAATATTTTTGGCTGCCACAGCACCCTGAAAGACTTTAGAGCTAGAACTGCAACCATGTTTAATGGGTTCTTGTGTTGCTACCTCTTGTGTGTCCTGACAAGGGGAACTTAGAGGATGAAGACTGACATATAGGTTCACAGCTCTCATGAAAACATATGCTCACAAGGTTGTCCATTGGGAGGGATACAAGACAAAACGTCTCGTATGCAGGACTTGTTCTGTGGCTGGAATAGTTTCTTTTGACCTGTGTTCAACAATGCTCCAAGAAATATTCTTGTTGTCCTTTGTGTAAGGTCTGACAAATTCACACTTACATCTGAAACTACAGTGTTTAACTTCACTCGTGAAAACAAATCGCAGACTGGCTGAAGCAATATTGAAAACTTTATGCCACCAGACATCATTTGGGTTTTGGAGTGGTACAACATCATTTTTTAAATAAGATGATGGACACATGCTGCCAATTGAAGGAAATCTCCTTAGGGGAAAAAAGCTGCTGAAATACACCAGACTTGCTTGGCGCTTACCACCTTGTTTCTGCACACTATCAGTGTGCCAAAAAAAAAAAGAAGTTATGTACTCACCATAACATTCCATCTGAGTAGGTAACTTAATTTGTCTGCAACCTGTGGGTTATGCCTGTGCAGATCTTTTAGCTAGGTAAAGCTGCCGGCTCAGATCCGAGGATGGATCCAATACCCACAGGTTGCAGACCAAATGAAGTTAACTACTTCAGATCTTCAGGTTCATTGAGACTGAGTGCTTTTCCTAGCTTGTAGCACTCAAAACAAGATCAAAGTCAAAATTTAAATTAAGACCCTCTCCAAACAATCACCTTAGTTTGTTTACACCTCAAATCATTAAAGATGCATGTACAGACTCTGCAGCAAATTCCTTACAGCTATTTGCAAAGGGATACTTTTCATTTTTTAGGAAAGTAGTGCTGCCAAAATGTCTTTCATGGTTTTCTTCTCAAGCATCATCACCACTTATAGGGAAGCAATCTCCGCATCTGTTGCACTCAGCCACTTCCACCATTGACCTTGCAACTGCTACATGTCAAACGGTGCAATTCTTTCACTAGTACAAAAGACCAAAGTACTTCTTTACTCAGGAGGAAACTTGTTTTGCTTTAAATGTTTACCCGTCTGAGGTAGTAATCAGTAACTCAAACCACTGTGCTGGTGACAGAAAACTTCAAGCCTTCATCGTTTTAACCTGCTTATTGCATGCTGTGGCAATGAACATCTCAAAATCCACAGTCCAAGAATGCATGTTCTTCTCCTAAACAAACTACACACACTCTTAAGGAAATTCTTAGGAGGGCTATATCTACCCCAGAAACACCTGTATAAAATTTTCTGAGAAGACAAATTCCAGCCAAAAAAAAAAAAAATCTCAGCAAATGACAGTTCAAAAAATTGAAAATATAATAAATGAAGAAAAAATAATTAAAATGGAACTAATAAGCTATGTAAAAAAGAATCTGAAAAAATTCTCACAAAAACACTGGAAAAATATCATTTTTGAAAAAAAAAAGCAAAGTGGAAGTATCTCTCTTAGAGGGCTGAGATTTATCTATTCATTAAGAGCAGTAAGAAGAAAAAAAGGGTTAGTGTGAGACAGATGTCAAAAGAAGCTTGCCACATCAGTGACCATAGACATTCCTGGAAAATTAGAACCTGCTGCCAGATAAACAGAAGGTTAAAAAAAAAAAAAAAAAAAAATTGTTATAATTAGTGCACTGAAGTAAAAGATGCAGATTCAATACCATTCCTCTCAACCGTACCAAATTCCTCAGTATTTTCAGGTTTTGAGGGCAAAATAGTGGGGTGCCACGAATTCCCGAGTGGCCCCTTCAAATCTTGGTTTTATGACATTAACAAATCATATTCATACTCCTTCTGATGTCACTCTGATTAAAGGCAGACAGAAACTAACAATATACATTATTTCCCTCTCTCAAAAGTAGCAAATCTCCTGACATAAAACACTATGGGAAGTTCAAAACCAAACTCGCTACTCGCAACAACACCTGCCCCTTTTTATGCCCATCAGTTCCACTTCTGAGTTATGCAACTTTCCTACTGACGACAACAACACAAAGTGTGTTCATTACAAAATCGCCTCAAAAGTATCGACTGCAATTAACAGTTCAGCAAATGTTGTCATTATATGCAATCTTAATTACGCATGACACACAGAAAAGCTAAAATGAGAAGAGATCTTCATCTTTACCTTTTATGATGGACTCGTTCTGATTGCTGTTTGCTGAATCTCCATCAGGAAGGCTAGAATCTGCAGAGTCTATGGAGTTGGCTTCCCCCTAATTTATTTCCTGACCTGATGCAGTTGTACATTGGGATAAGAGTTTAAAAATTGTTCATTGCATTACCAGTCCCTCTGTTCGAGTCCTGCTCCTCCCCCTCCTTGAGACAGGCTGGCTGATTCAATCCTGGTTAGGTTTACTGAGCTGTCAGTCTTGGGAGTGGGTGGGGCAGAAGTAAAGCTGCTTGGCTCCTAGAGTCACCTGGACTCATTAAGTTGTGAAACTTCTCTGATGGTGCTTGCAAGTTACCCGAGACAGGAGAAGGGTTGCGGGCGCTGCTGCCATGGATATGACCAGGTGGTGCTGCTGTCAAGGCATATTTCTCACACTTTTGTTCATGGGATCGGGAACTGCAAACTCCTTGGGGTTTTCTGTCAGAAGACAGCACAGCAGCAGCAGCTCCTTTACCTCATTCTCATCACTCTGCCAAACTTGTGGAAACTGGGTAACAGTGTTGTGCAATGAGGATATTAACACTGCAGGAGTGAGGAAAAGGTGGATAGCATATAAAGAGAACTCTCCCAGAAATAAAAATATGTATAAAATCAGAACGATAAGCGTTTTTGTCTATGTTCTGATTTTATACATATTTTTGGTTCTGGGAAAGTTTTTAATTGAGAATTTCTTTCGAGAATAAAATAATACAAGTGGGTTTTTAACAGTTATAAGTTTTTCTGGTGTAGTACTGCAATCACAAAAATGCAATTGCGGTAACTTGCTGCCTGAAAGCAAGGTGTCCAATTTGTGCTCCTAATTTTTCCAACACTAAATGTTTGACAGACTCTCTCTAGGCCTGCAAGAAACATGAACTTATTAAAACTCAAAACAACTTCTTTATGATAAGACATACCTGTGAAAAGTGCTGTTCTACTTTTTTACTCTAGAACACACACTCAACATTAAAAAACAAACTTCCAGCTAACAGAATAGTGATTTACATCTCAATTCTTTCCAAAACTGATATGTTTAGCTCACGTTTTTTCACACTATTTCACACACAGCCAATAGTAGATTCTTTAACCTGTATGTGGGCATTCAAATAGAGCCCATGTGACCGGCTTCAGCGAAAATTGTTTTCCATAAGCCTCTTAATGGTTAATTCCATTCCAGCTGTTCCCCATTAGTTTTTTTTTTTTTGGATGGTTTAGGTCTGAATTAGTGGCTTTGTTGTGTTTGTACTGGAGTTGAGAGAGTCTGTAAAATGGTGCACTGATGAGCTATGACTGCTTTTTAGAAGGCTTCTAGAGTGATTCGTGCTACAGTTATCTCTAAATTCTTGAGCACAAGAAGCATCTCAGTACCTGTTTGAGCAGTGTGTTTACATGTTTTCATTGGCACAAACAAAGGTGACTGACTTCTTTGCACAATATCGTGGAAATGGTCTGAACAGTATTAAGCATTTGAAAGAGCCCACAGTTGAGCAGATTGTGGGGAGTATACAGTCTCACAGTACAACAAAGTCTCAGCCTGAGTTACCCTTGCATTTTGACTTGAGTTCGGTGTTCACTCTTACCGATGGATGAAAACACTGTAGACTGACCTCTGTGGTAGAGCGGCAGGGTGGTGATGGAAGGTCTGCAAGGAAGAAGCTGCTGCTCGACGTGAATGTGGACAAGTTGGAGCTCCTGAATTTGGTACATGACATGTGAGGATTAACGTTTCTATACATTAGGTGTTAGAGTGGGCATGTTAATAGTTCTTAATAGTTTTGCTTGTCATGCTGAAAGTTGATTGGTTTTCCTTGGGAGGGAGCCAGTGCCCCTGGGCAGTCGCAATTCTTGCCGGTCTCCTGTTCCATGAGCCTTCATTTGTGCTGCTATAGCAAACCACTGCAGATCTGCAGATACCCCTTGATCCATGTCTCCAAAACAAACCTGAGGTATCTTTGTTCATGTCCAATAAAGTATATACTTATTCCAGGAGTATCTTCCTTTCAAAGCTGTAACTAATTTCAAGTATTTAGGTATAACCATACCTCTCAATCTGCCAGAGCAAGAAATCTGGACAAAGCCAAAAATAATGGTGGGACAAAAGCCCAAAAATATGGACAGCTTTTAAATATTGCTCCTGTAAACTCAGATACTTGATAGAATATTAAGTTTGACATTATTACATATTTCTTGTGGGATATGAAGTCTGAAATTCAAACGCATGTCATTATTTATTTAGTGACTTCAATCTTCATGTTAATATTCCACAGTTCCACTGGAGTGTGTGGGGTTACATGATTCTGTATGCAAATTTTATGTTAATCCCCATCCTGATTTTTGGCCAGTTGTACCTAGGGTTGCCACCTTTTCAAATGGCCAAAGTGGGACATTTTCAGTACAAACATCAGATTTTACAGGCCGACACATACCCACGGTCAGTACAAAGGACAGAACTTAACTTTTTTGCCTAAATAAAAACTTATTCTTGTAGCATTTTAGTTGATTATTCTGTTTCTTATAACATTTAGTTATTTTAGATACAGAATAACTGTTTTATGCAACTATTACATACAATATAGGAAATCATTTTGTCCTACAATCTCAGGAAATTTGCCATTTTTTAAATTTTTGTCAGGACACAACTGCCCAAAGACGGACTGTCCGTCGCAAAGTGGGACAGGTGGTAACCCTAGTTGTACCTACTATTCATGGGCCTTTGTCCATATTTTTGATTTTTCCAGGTTGAGAGGTATGTTCAGTCCTGGCCTTTGTTGCCTTAAAAGTGAAGGAATAGCTTGGCTTAAATACAGCCTTTATGTGAATAGACTTCTTACTTTGCACTTTTCTAGCTGTAACAGAACAGGATCGCCCTGTCAAACAATATCTGAGACTTTCCACAGAATAGCAGCAAGCAAATAACTCGAAAGTAAAAATAAAGATGAAACGTTGTGTCAGTAAGAAGATTTATTAGATCCAAAGCCAGTTCTCTTAGAGACTTCTTCAGACTATGGCTTTGCGGTAAAAACATATATTTAAATACTTAAATGGCTCATTCACCAATTAACATCTAAAAGCACAGTGTCATAAAATATTTATAGTATAAAACTGTACCTAATACCAATCATTGTAAAACTATCTAAAACTAACAGTATCACAATGTTTCAGCCCCTTCCTTTTTAAATACATTATAAATTCCTCCCTATTATTTAATCCTGGAGGGAAACAAGCATTTAATCTTACTTGCCAACAATATTCCAACCAACCCAATTATGTTCAAACCTGGGTTCATTTTAATATGTATTTGCATTATTCCAGCTTACATCCCAAAAAAACAAGACCAATATAGTAAAGGGACAACTTAAAAGGATTAGTAATCTAACAAAAGAAGATGAGGTATTTGAGCTTGAAGCTTCAAATTTTTGTAAAAGGATGGAAATAAGAGGATATCCACAGGGAGAAGTAGAGAGGTTGTTCACTGAAGAAGTAAGAAAAAGAAATAATATGGAAAATGATGACAATAATAATGAGGGCGACAACAGACTGAAGAACTATACGACAGCATTAGCAGTACAAAATAGTACAGATTCTAATGCAATAAAAAATATAGTGAGGAGAAACTGGGGAATTTTGAAAGGAACTAGATAGATTATTGAGAAGATAAGAAATGAACTCAGGTTTGTACAAAAAAGGGCTAGAAAGTTCAAAGATTTTTTTCAAAGCAAACTTAACAAGGTTAAAGAAGCTGAGGTAAGAAAAGGGATGGTAAAGTGTTACAATTGTAACTATTGCCAATATTTATACACTGATAGTAATGAATTGTTAGTGGGAAAAACAGTAGTACAGGTCCCAGGGAGGTTTACATGTAAATCAAAAAATGTAGTTTACTAATTGATTTGTTTAGAATGTAGATCATTTTATGTGGGGAGAACAAAAAGAGAACTATACAGAAGAATTTATAAACATAATTATGCTATTACTCATGCAGATATGAAAAATGCTATGAGTAAACATTATGTTGAGAAGAAATGTAAAACAAATTTTAGATGTATAGTTTTGGATACTGTACACCCTAATGTTACTATAGTAAATGTTGAGGAAGAATTGGTTTGCTTGGAATATTGTTGGCAAGTAAGATTAAATGCTTGTTTCCCTCCAGGATTAAATAATAGGGAGGAATTTATAATGTATTTAAAATGGAAGGGGCTGAAACATTGATACTGTTATTTTTAGATAGTTTTAAAATGATTGGTATTACGTACAGTTTTATACTATAAAACTTTTATGACACTGTGCTTTTAAATGTTAATTGGTGAATGAGCCATTTAAGTATTTAAATGTATGTTTTTACCGCAAAGACATAGTCTGAAGAAGTCTCTAAGAGAAGAGACGAAAACGCTTACTACTGGCTTTGGATTTAATAAATCTTCTTACTAACACAGCGTTTCATCTTTATTTTTAATATCTGAGACTTTGTTTGAAAGCTTGGTGAACAAACAAGAACTGAACATGCAAGAAATCGGAGTAGATGTAGTTACTTGGTTATCTTGCTCCAATGAGATCAGAGCTCTATTTAGGCAAACAAATCCAAGATACATACATACATCTGGGGTTTTAACAGCTTTCCAATGGTGGCCAAATGCAGTAAAAGCTGAAATGAACAGACAAGACAAGATTTATTGTTATGATCACAGTACAAACACACAAATTCCATGTACCTTCATCACGATTCTTCTCTCCTCAGCAACGTGGACAAAGATCAAAAATGTGAAAAACAGCTAATGGATAATTAAGAAATTAAGCATTCCTTATTCAGAAAGGCAGTAAAAAAGTACAGTTGTGTACATTTACCATAAAAGTAGATGTTCGAGTGTATTCACTGTTGCAGTCATTACATTTGGGTAATCTGCTGGCAGGTTGCCCTCAGTCGGCCTGATTAACAAAGTCTTGAGTCCTGCGTCGGTTGCTGTCCCTTCTTCCATGACGCCAGGTTGTCAGGGGTATAAAACATGCAGCCAACGCCATTACATTAGTTTTTCTTGCCCCCGATGTCAGATGCCCCCCAAATGGGGAGCAATATATATAAATATATATATATATATATATATATATATATATATATGTGTGTGTGTGTGTGTGTGTGTGTGTGTATAAGTTAAAACACAAAAAAATATACCTCCAAACAAAAGCAAATACACCAAAAAGGTTTTTAAGCATAGTAAAAGAAAGGAGAGTTATAGTAAGAGAAAAATAGGGGGCTGGAGGGTGAGTAACCAGGACTGCAACAGTGAATACACTCGAACATCTACATTTATGGTAAGTGTACACAACTGTACTATGTTCTTCGTGTTTCACTGTTGCAGTCATTACATTTGGGCAGAATCCCAAAGCTATGGTTGGGAGGATGGATTTATACAGCATTAAGAGCAGCTATAAGGCCCTGTAGGACAGCAGTGGCAAAGCCAGCTCTGGATTTAGAGAAGAGAAGTAAATGGTAATGTTTGGTGAACGTATGAACTGAGCTCCAGGTAGCAGCTTCTAGAATGTCTCTGGTAGGAACCCCTCTGAGGAAGGCTGCAGAAGTAGGTGCAGCCCTGGTGGAATGAGATCTGATCCCCTTGGGGATAGTTTTACCATGGTGTATATAGCAGAAACGAATACAATGGCTTATCCATTTGGAAATGGTCTGCTTTGAAATAGCCTTTCCCTCTGCTCCTGCAACAAATGCCACCAATAGTTGTTCAGATTTTCTTAGAGATTTTGTCCTGTTTAAGTAGAATCTAAGTTGTCTGTGTACATCCATTGAATGCAGAATCTGCTCACCCTTGTTCTGTGGATTGGGAAAGAAGTTTGGCAGATGAATGGTCTGATTAAGAGCCACACTGGATACCACCTTAGGCATGAAAGATGGATTGGTCCTGAGAGCCACCCTGTCTGGATGAAAAATAATGAAAGGCTCCACTGCCATATGAGCCTGTAATTCTGAAATCCTTCTAGCTGAAGTGACTGCTAAAAGGAAAGCTGTTTTCCAGGAGAGAAATTTTAGGTCTGCAGTAGCAGCTGGCTCAAAAGGAGAGAGAGTGAGTTTTTCCAAAACAAAATTGAGGTCCCATGCAGGAGTTGGCGCTCTCCTGGGAGGTCTAACATTTTTGGCCCCTCTGAGATCCTGCTTTAGCAGAGGATGAGAGAAGAGGGAAGGTTCTGTGTTGTAATGAATTGAAATGGCTGAGGCATGGATTTTTATGGAAGAAAAAGATAGGCCCTTGTGAAGCATCTCAGTTAAATATTGCAGAATCTGAGGAATATTGGGCATTGCTGTGCTTATTCCTTGTGACTGGTTCCAGGCACAGAATCTTTTCCATTTGTCAGCATAAGATTTTCTAGTACTAGGCCTTCTAGCCTCCAAAATGACATCCATCACAGGTTTGCTGAGGGATGACAAGGGTGAAATTAGTTGATTAGTCATGCTGCAAAATTCAAAGTTTGGAGCTGTGTGTGCAGAATTTGGTAGTTCTGCTGAGACAGTAGGTAGGGTGTCTGAGGCAGGTGCCACGGAGGAAGGTGTGACAGATTGCTAAGGAGAGGGTACCAGTGTTGGTGAGGCCAGTCTGGAGCAATCAGAATCATTTTTGGTTTGTCCTGTCTGATATTTAGTAGAAATTTGGAGAGCTGAGGCAGAGGGGGAAAAGCATAGACTGATAGGTTTTTCCACCTGAATGATAGAGCATCCACTTTCCAAGCTTTTTTGTGATGAATTACTGCACAGAATTTGTCCAACTGATAGTTCTGGGGTAAGGCAAAAAGATCTATGACTGGACTCTCCCATTTGTCTGTCAACATGCTGAAAACTTGTGGTTCCAGTTTCCATTCGTGTGGGTCCATAAGATTTATGCTTAGTTCGTCTGCCAGAGTATTTAGCTTTCCTGGCAGGAATTGAGCTTGTAGTTGTATTTGTTAGGTCAAGGCCGTGTTCCGCAATGCCATGGCTAGACTGCAAAGGGGGTAAGAATGTGTACCCCACTGCTTGTTTATGTACCACATAACTGTGGTGTTGTCTGTCTTTATCATTAGTTGTCCTAGATGAAGGTAGTCCTTGAAGGCTGT
Source organism: Protopterus annectens (assembly GCF_019279795.1). Classification (NCBI taxonomy): domain Eukaryota; kingdom Metazoa; phylum Chordata; order Ceratodontiformes; family Protopteridae; genus Protopterus; species Protopterus annectens. The sequence continues at coordinate 862,240,736 of NC_056725.1, forward strand.
CAGTGCATTCTGTACAGCTAGCATCTCTTTCTGATTAATATGTAGGTGCATTTGATTTGGGCTCCATTTGCCCTGAATGCACCTTCCTGCAAGATGAGCCCCCAAACATAGTCTGATGCATCTGTAGTTAGGGTTTGGGCGGCAGGGGGTGGAGTGAATGGCAGTCCCTTGTTTTGGTGGCAGGCCTCTACCCACCATAGGAACTCTAGTTGCAGGCAAGGTATGATAGGAATCATTGTTTCCAGGCTGTCACAATGTTGACTCCATAAACTTTTTAAGTACCACTGAAGTTTCCTCATATGCAGTCTTGCATATGAAATTAGAAGAATGCAGGAGGCCATGAACCCCAAGGCTTGCAGAATTTGTCTTGCAGACAGCAGGGTTTTTGTGGCCACCTGTTTGAAGTAAGTCACCAATTGAATTTGCTTTTTTGGTGTAAGGTAAATCATCTGGGCAGTTGTATTCAAGCTTGCACCCAGGAATGTAATTTTTTGAGAGGGTACCAGTTGTGATTTCTTTTCGTTTATGATGTACCCTAGACAAGTTAGAACCCTTTTTACAAAAGAAAGATGCTTTAGAAGAATGTCCTTGTTTTCTGCCTGAATTAGACAACCGTCCAGGTATGGATATATCTGAATATTTATTTGCCTGCAAAATGCAATTACTGGAGCCAGGCACTTTGTGAAGACCCTGGGCACAGTAGATAAACCAAAGGGCAATGCAGAGAAGTGGTAATGCATGTAGCCTGCTTTGAAGGGGAGGTATCTTCTGCAAGATTCCCTGATTGGGATATGCAGGTAAGCCTCTTTTCAGTCTAGAGTTACCAACCAGGCATCTTTGCCTAGCATAGGCAGTAACTGTTGAAGAGTCAGCATCTTAAATTTTGGAATGTCCAGAAATGTGTTTAGAGTGGATAAGTCCAGAATTGGACGCCATGATTTGTCTTTTCTGGGTACCAGGAAAAGTCATGAATAGAAACATTGTCCCCTTTCCTCTTCTGGTACTAGTTGAAAAGCCCCTATGTTCATGAGGGACAGAACTTGTTTCTGGGCCTCTGGCCACTGATTTGGAGGCAGATCTGGCCATCCATTTGGGATTGGCAACATGTGGAAATGAAATCTGTATCCCTGGGATACTATATTTAAAACCCATTTGTCCTGGGTAATAAGTTGATGCCCTAAGCCAGGAAACACACCATAAGCTCCAGACAGCAGGAAAATGCACTTGTAGGATTTTGTAAAATAATTTATTCATAGAACACCATCATATAAAATCAAATGAACCAGGTTAAGTGCTTTCTTCCCCTGTACAACACTTAGGGGACATCCTCAGAACCAAATACACATTTCCATAGAATCAACCTATTTAAACCAAGACATTCAATCAATCAATTAATCAATTAGATGTTTAAATACATTAAGTTGAAGTATATATTTTTTACAAAATGTCCACAACTGAATAAAAATAAATATAAATGAGTGAATTAAGGAATTAATAAGTAAAGAATTTATAAAATTCATAAAATTAATGCCCTTTTCCTTAAAATAGGCACCAGGGATAAATAATCATTTAAACCTGGTGCTTCTAAGGCATTTAATTTAATTATCCAATAAAATTCTCTCAAATCTACTAGAAGTTCCTACCAACCCCCTCTTGGGTTGTGTGGTACAACTTCTAATATGCCAAATTTAAACATCGTGTCACCCTGGCAAACTAGGGTGTGTCTGTAAAGTGCATTTTTCATGTTGTTCTTACTAACAGCATATAAATGCATGTCCTAAAATTCCTAGTGGTTTTACCCACATAGTAATTATCACATTTCTGACACACTGTAATATATATTACCCCTTTGGTGATACAATTGCCTTTTTGTAAAAAAAATGCCTCTATGATGCCCTTTAATATGTACTATATCCTTGTTTAAAATAAAGGTGCGTTGGTTACAATTTCCACATCTAGTTGTTCCTTTTGTATCCAATGGTCTTTGTATAACCACCTGCTCCATTAGCTTTTTAAAATTTTTCCCAGCTTTATAAATAAAGTTTGGTGATTGACCCCAAAAGTCTGAAAATATCAACATAACCCTTAAAAATGTTCCAATTCCTTTGTATAATACCCCTGAGTGTTTTTCCCCAACCCCAAAGGTTATGACCATACTTGTGTTGTAAACACCATTCCTTGTAACACTGTTTACAGTTTTTTCTATTGTTTCACCACTACCTAACAAGGGTTTGTATTTAATTCCCCAGCCATCCTTTACTTCTTCTACTATGTTATCTAGATGTTTATGGGGGTATCCCCTCATTTCAAACATTTTCCTGATGTTAACTAGTTCTTCCATAAATGTCTCTCTAGTGGAACACATCCTACCTGCCCTAAACAACTGACCCTTAAATATGTTCCTTTTAATATGCATTGGGTGGGTACTCTGAAAATCCAAATAACTATTGGAAAATGTTTCCTTCCTATGGATTTTTGAAACAAACGTTTGACTTATAACATCCTTAAATAATGTAACATCCAAATAATCAATACTTTTCTTAGAATGCCTAGCTGTAAATTTGAAGTAAGGACAGATCATGTTCATATAATTCATAAATTCTTTTAAGTCAACAGAATAATTCTTCCATAAAATAAATATGTCATCCAAAAATCAATTATAAGTATACCAATAGGATTTATATATACTAGTAAAAATATATTTCTTTTTCCATGCATAGAGTACCATATTAGCATATATAGGGGCGCACGTAGCACCCATTGCTACCACCTGTACTTGTCTATAGAACTCACCTTCAAAGGTGAAAAAATTATTGGTTAGGACATATTCCATAACGGCCAAAAGGAAATTGACCAAAGAATCTGAAAAAGGGGTAAGCTCCCTGACAGCCTCATAAAACAGTTCCAACCCTTCATTATGAGGGATGGAAGTAAATAAGTCGACAATGTCAATGGTAGAAAAAATAACATTGTTGTCATACCATTCACCTTTGAATTTGACCAAAAAATCCCACGAATTCTTGAGTAAATAATCAATGGGCTCAACAAAACTCTTCAATATTCTGTCCACAAATATACTTAAAGTATGGGTAGAACTATTCTTAGCTGAAATGCTCACCCTGGATGGGGGTTGGTCAATATGTACTTTGGGGATACCGAAGGCCTTGGGCACAAGTGGGTGGTCAGTGGTCAAAAAGTTAAACAAATCTTTCGATATGACCTTCTGTAATAAAGAATCTTCCAAAAGTAACTGTATTTTTCTGTGTGCTATGTTAACCTCATTTCTGGATATCGTTTCACATTTGTCTGTGTCTGAAAACATAAGGGTAAGTTGGTCTATATAGTCAATGGTATTAAACAATACAACCCCTCCCACCTTATCAGGCTTCATTATTCTAAGCATGGTGTTAGTTCTAACTTCATTAAAAAGAATGAATTCATCCTTGGTTAAATTAAAATGCTTCACGTTACTTAACTGTCTAAATTCTTTCTGAATTTCATTTTCACATGCTTTCTCAAACGCCGAAATTAGGGGGTGCAGGGATGGGTTATAACAACTTATCTTCTTTAATTTTATGTTACCATTATTAAGTTGCTTATCTTGGTCTCTAAAAAGCACCTTAAAATTTAATTTTTTAGTGTAGGGTCTTAATTCAGTAATAGCATCCACTATCTACCTTAAAAGTAGGTATAAACTTAAAACCTTTTCTAAAAAGAGAAAAGAAAACTTTGTTCAAATTCATTTCCGTACAGTTATAAATCTTAAATCCATCTAGGGTGGCATATTTGCCTTCATATTTAATAACATTCAAGTCAATTCCCTCAGGATTTTCTATCTGTAGCTGGTGTTGTTCCTGTATCCCCCCCCCGTAATTTCCTCTGATGTTGTTTCTTTGCATATGGCCACCCTCTAAAAAAGGTTTTTGTCTAGTTTTATTTTCTAACCGTTCAGACCTTCTAAGAGGGGGAAAGTTTGTCTCATAATGTTCAGATGTGCTTTCATAGGTCTCATGTTCTAAACCAGTTGGTACATCGTTGGGTGTGAAATTATGTGGGTTATCACCATTTTCCAAGCTGCTGGTACCCCTCCCACCTTCGGTCCTAGGGTGTAAAAACCAAATGGGTAGGAGGTATACTTGTTTTTTAGAATAATCATTTTGGTCCCCAAGTAATTTTTTGTTTTTACGTTCCAAATTTACTTTAACATTTGCATCAACTCTATCAAAAATCCGTTCATACTGAACAGAGTTTAAATCAAATAATAAATCGTTAGTGAGCATAACATTCATCTTATCAAATTCTTCCAACATTATCTTGATCCTTCTATTGTTGGTTTTCATTACTAACTCCATAAGTTCAAATCCAAACCTATCAAATAATGTTAATATTTCTGTTACAGCACAATTATTAACGTCCATCCCATTAGGGAATTTGGATGGTCTTAGCCCTTTCGGCACCTGCCTCTTCTTGAGGCTTTCTTGCAAAAATAAATTGTCACATTGCAGTGCACGTACCTTAAATAAGGTATTCTTGAAATCCCTCATGGTAGTATTAAATGACTTAAAATTCTGTCCTGCTGCCTCGTTTAGGTCCAACAATGGAAAATGAAGGTCTCTCATAATCCTCTCTTTGAAATTTTTAATGTTTGTAACGGCATTGTTCCCGTTAACTGTTTTATTTAATGATCTTGGAATGCGCTCTTGTGGTGTTTTGGAAAAATCGCCTTGGTTTACCAGTCTAAGGGAACGGCCAGCTAAATCCTTCTTCCATAGGTCCTCCTGAGTTGAACGATTAGGAAAATAATTGGTGAAAAAGTCCATTCTTTTATTCAAATCAGCTACCTGTTGTAGTAAAGCCTCAATCACTGAGCCAAAATCATGGCTCCCCATAGACAGGTTTGCCTGTGAACCGTTGCCATTAGTAGCTGAAACAGATTTAGAACCGGCAATAATGGTCCCTATTTCTTCAATGGAACTGTCCATCATTGCCAAAAAAATGTAACAAACTCCAAAAGTAACAAAAATGCAAAACGACACCAGATCTCAAACGAGATCCCAAAAAAAATGATGAACCTCCTACAAACTGTGTTAGCTGTGTGTTGACTAGGCTGCCCAAATGGAAAAAATGTCAACCAATAATCCAAAAAGACTGTTGGTGAAGGACATCAAACAGGTACAGGTACCAAGAAAACGAAAAAACAGATGTCCTAAGCCAGGAAACACACCATAAGCTCCACACAGCAGGAAAACGCACTTGTAGGATTTTGTAAAATCATTTATTCATAGAACACCATCATATAAAATCAAACGAACCGGGTTAAGTGCTTTCTTACCTTGTAGAACACTTAGGAGACATCCTCAGAACCAAATACACATTTCCATAGAATCAGCCTATTTTAAGGAAAAGGGCATTCATTTTATGAATTTTATAAATTCTTTACTTATTAATTCCTTAATTCACTCATTTATATTTATTTTTATTCAGTTGTGGACATTTTGTACAAAAATATATACTTCAACTTAATGTATTTAAACATCTAATTGATTAATTGATTGATTGAGTGTCTTGGTTTAAATAGGTTGATTCTATAGAAATGTGTATTTGGTTCTGAGGATGTCCCATAAGTGTTGCACAGGGGAAGAAAGCGCTTAACCTAGTTTGTTTGATTTTATAGGTTCATAGGTAGGTACTAGGCTATTGGCCCTAGGGCCTATATAAGCCCAGCCAAAGGTACCCTGGCTTTCGCCACCCAAGAAAATTATTTTCCTGTGCCACTGTCGAGCAGAGCCACAGAAGTGATCCCCGGGGTGAATTTCCTATCTCCCATCCAATCATAAAGATTTTTCTTGAACAGTGCTAATGAGTAGCTTTATTTGATATAGATAGGTAGTTTGTTCCAGAGTATGGAAAGTCTCTGGGACAGGAATCTATCCCTCCAGCATGTTCTGTTTATTGTGGTGACGACGTTTAGGTCCCTAGAGCGTGTAGCTTGTAGGGATTGAGATTTCTTTAAGTGGAGCATGTCTAAAAGCTCTGGGTTTGACATAGCTTTGTGTGTTAGGCAGAGATCGCCTCTGAGTAGGCGATATGCAACGGAGTAAAGGTGCAGTTTTTTAGACGGTCTGCATAGGGCATCTCTTTGAGGCCGGTAATCCTCTTTGTGAGGTATTTCTGTGGCCTTTCCAGTTGTTGTAGATGTCTTGTGAGGTACATACCAAAAGGGGCATTGTACTCTATAATGGGTCTAATGAGTGACGAGTAGAGGGGAACAATGACCTCTTTTTTTTCCTGGATGAGAAACCTTTTGTGATAAGTTGTGCCACATAGAAGGATTTCCTGACTACTGTGGCGATGTGATTATCAAAGGAGAGACTACTGTCCACCTGTGTCCCAAGGTCTCTTATCACACTTTCGGTGTTAAGTAGGCTACCACTTATGTGGTAGTTCATGGGTACTGAGTTTTTACCAAAAGGAATGACAATGCACTTTTTGGCACTGAGCTTGAGGCCATGGCTTTGACATCAGGCATCTGTCTCAGCAAGGCCCTTTTGTAGGATGTCCACATCTTTTGGAGTTTTGATTATGGCTCCTAGTTTGCAGTCATCTGCGAACTTCGTTAGCCAAAGACCTTCTTTGTTGGCCTGTACTTCAGAGAAGTAGATACCAAACAGGAGAGGACCCAGGACTGAACCCTGTCACTGGTCTGAAGCTGGATTTGGAGTCTGCTACTTTCACAGTGTGGGTTCTGTCAGTGAGCCAGTTGGCAACCCATCTTGTGACATAGGGATTTATACCTAGTTTAGTGAGTTTATCTATAATTCCAGAGTGGGGGATGGTGTCAAAAGCCTTGCCGAGATCTAGATAGGCTGTGTGAACCACCTCACCCTCATCTACGGCTTTGGTGACTGCTTCAAAGAAGTCTATCAGGTTTAGGAGACATGATCTGCCTTTTACAAACCCGAACTGGGTGGGGTTCTGAGTTTGGAGATTACCAGTGTCATTGTTTATAAGTTCCATGATGATACGCTCCATAGCCTTGCAAACCAGGCTCGTTAGGCTAATGGGGCGGTAGTTTCCGGGGTCTGTGGTGGCTCCCCCTTTGTGGAGTGGGATAACTGTCGCTGTGTGCCATTCAGTGGGCACATAGCCTGAGGTGAGGCTATGATTGAACATGGTACTTAGGTGGGGTGCCAGTTCGTTCTGTAGTTCATGTAGAACACAGCCTGGGATGTCATCAGGTCCCATGGATGCTGTGTTCTTGGCTTTGGATAGTGTGTTTTTTACCTGTGCAGCCATGATTACAGGAACTTTGCATTCTTCTGGTATAGAGATGGGCCCTTTAGGGATGACAGAGGGGTAAAGTTAGCACTGAACCTATCTGCCAGGATGTTGGCAATATCAGTTGGTTCTGTATATTTAGTGCCATTGTGCTGTAACTCAGAGCAGATCTGAGTGTTGCCATTGAGATTCTTGACATAGCTATAGAATGCTTTGTGGTTGTATTTAGAGTCAGTGGCGATTTTGTTTTCATAACTAGCTTTGGAGGATTTTATGATTTTATATGACGGTGTTCTATGAATAAATGGTTTTATAAAATCCTACAAGTGCATTTTCCTGCTGTGTGGAGCTTATGGTGTGTTTCCTGGCTTAGGACATCTGTTTTTTCATTTTCTTGGTACCTGTTTGATGTCCTTCACCAACGGTCTTTTTGGATTACTGGGTAATAAGTTGCCAGTTTCGTGCATGAAGTGCCAGTTTTCCCCCCAAAGGGACGGCTAAAAGGTAAGTGCTTGGAGATTGTAGAGGGAAGTCATAGAGACTGTTTACCATAGGGAGGTGCCTTGTTGTTTCCAGATTTGGAGGCGGAGGCACCCCATTGTTTTGTTCTAAAAGTTCCTTGTGACTGAAACCTGGAGCCTTTGGAATGTCTGGATTTGACTTGAGTGGCTCTCGACGGGACTGGAAAGGACCAGTTCTTAGTAGGCCAGTGCCTACTAAATCTTGGAGGTTGCACTTGTAAGAAATCTTCCACAGTTTGCATAGATTTAGCTTTATCTTCCATATTTTTTAACACTTCTTCAGCCTTATTACCAAAGAGAGAGTACTGTTGTAAAGGAGCATCCAACAATTTTGCTTTAACATGGTCAGGCAGAGTTTGCTCTTTGAGCCAAGCATGCCTTCTTAGCACAGATCCAGCTACAGCAGCCCTGCAAGAGGCCTCCAAGGAATCAAAACCACATTGCAAAGTATGTTTTCCAACTTGTTCAGCTGAATGTAATAAATCCTGCAAATCTTTATTTTCCACACAGTCAGAGATTAACATAATTTTCTGCTTAAGTAGTCCCATGATATGCTGTTGATATTTAAGCATATGAAATTGACAGTTTAAAGCCCTGAATGCCAAGGTTGCAGATGTGTAAACCTTCTTACCCCATCTATCCAGCGCCCTGGAATCTCTATCAGAAGGGGTAGGATTTTTAGCAGTAGAGGACTTAATGCCCTTGGGACCCTGAGAAATGGTTTCAGGATCAGCAGTAGGATTTTTGAAAGGTAATTTGTGGGAGTCAGGAACCCTGTAGTATCTCTGTCTGGCTTACTAGGAGCCGGAAGCAGAGAATCAGGAGCCATACGAGATTCTGAAAAAACATCATCAACAATGTCTAGAACAGGAGGTATAGCCAAAGGCCTATGCTGAGGAAGAAGAAGAAAATCCCTAAGTCTCTTTTTAGATTCAAAGAAATCCTGACTTTCCCAGTGGAAATGTTCCCTTAAGGTATGTAAAGTTTCTCCAAAAGAGAAATCCTCAGGGGAAGAAGCAGAAGGAATGGAATCTTCTGCATCAGTGTCCTCATAAGTAGGTACAGATAAATCCTGTTCAGTAGAAGAATCAGAAGAAATAGAATCCTGATCAGAAGATTCATAATCAATGTCTTGCCAAGGCCTCTTAGCAGGAGGGGGTTGGCTACCCCTGATCAAGGTAATTAAATCTGCAGCCATTTTGATCATTTGCTTTTTAGGCATAGGGGCCTGCACACGAGGCCCAAGTGCGGTCTTTTAGACATAGAAGTAGATTTTGGCCTTAGTTTTGAAGATGGTGTCGGTTTAATATACAAATCTTTAGGCCTGAAAACACCCTCAGAAGCCGGTGCCTGCACAGCGGCTCCGGACCCATCTAAGGCAGAGACATCCGTGGATTCAATACTTAAGCATCTCGTGGCATACTGGACTCCGAATGGGTCTCAGTAGAGGCCTGTGAATCAAATGTAGCGGGCATCAGGGGCTGCAAAAGCACCTCACTGAGTACCGGTGAACTAGCGACTGGCTTAGGAGAAGAGTCGCCATCAGTTTTGGACCTTGACAGCCTGTCTCTTTTTCTTTGTGTTTTTTAGGTATTCCGGTAGTTGGATTGCTAACCAACGTCATTTCTGGATAGTTAAATCGTGAGCCAAAATATTTAGAGGCAAAAATATACCGATGTTTAATAGTGCGTTGATTAAATCTAGCACAAAACCGACAACAAGGTACGTTATGATCAGGGCCTAGGCAAGGAATACAGTACAAATGAAAATCCTTATGAGGTATTTGCTTCCCACAAGTAATGCAATTATTAACTTTTTCTGACATCGGTAAGGAGCAAGAAAAAGTTTCCCCAATGGGGTACTTAGCTTTTAGTTGAAGTCTTCGGTTCTGAAACTCAAAAACGAAAATTTCAGGAGTCGGCCGACCGGCACTTGTGAACTGCTTCTGCTTTGGGCACCGCATGGCAAGAAAGACTGATGTAATGGTGTCGGCTGCATGTTTTATACCCCTGACAACCGATGCAGGACCCAAGACTTTGTTAATCAGGCCGACTGAGGGCAACCTGCCAGCAGATTACCCAAATGTAATGACTGCAACACTGAAACACGAAGAACATCTTAAAGCAAATTCTAGCAAGGGTAGACTTTCCACTGTGTGATTCCTTAAACCTCTTGCATTACAGGCAACATGAGATATATGCAAATGACCCTTTGAGGACATCAGGTGAATCACACAGTGGTCCACATGGAGAGATGAAAAGTCAGCAAGCAAAGGAGAGAAATAGTGTTGAAATTAAATTCATCCTCAAGTCTTGGCGAGTACCTTCACGAGGTGGACCCTGTTTTCTATAAAATCTCACCAAGGCGACACTGATATATAGACTGTATTTACATAGCATATATCATGGACAGAAGGAGGTCAAAAATTAAAAAAGACAGCCAGGTGCACAAGACCCAGGATAAAAAAGTGCCCAATCCTGGTAGGCGCACTGGTGCCGGGACTGAAAAAAATGACAGTGTAGAATCAAAATACAGAAACATCCCTACAATGGGGCCAGGCCAGTCCAGGTCCACAAAAATCACAAAAACTGATAGACCAAAGAAGAGCCATAAAGACAACAGAGTGGACTATTGAGGATAAGAAAGAAATTATTACTATTATGCAAAAAGCCCTTGAATTTCCAGACACAAGATATACGAAAAGATTAAGAGAGAAATTAGAGAAAAGAAAAATACTTCCGCAAAAAAAACTGTCAGAAGCTTCAAATAAAAGTTTCTGGTCATTAATACAACTGATTCTTGAAAAACAGTATACAGACCAAGAAACTTTGATCTGTTTGGAAAAAGAAGCATCTGAGTAAGTGCGAAAATATAAACAACAAAACCTAGAAATTTTAGAAAACTATAAAAAAGAAATATGGACATGGGAAAGAAAGAGATTTGATATGGTGCAATATCTACGCAAAGGCAAAAGCCAAATTAATCAACATAAAGAAGGCAGCCCCAAAGATATTTTAAGAGAAATACAGGCAAAGGCATCCATACATGGGAAATTTCACAATAAAAAAAAATATCACAAAGAGGGAATGTAGAAAAGCAGATCAGTAAAGCAGAAGTTAAAAAATAGAAGTTGAGGTTATGGAGTGCCTGCAAAGTGAAGGATTTGATGTAGAAGGTCCAACACAGGTTACATCACAGCATGATGGAACGAGTCCCCAAAGTAAGGAGAAACAGGAAGATCAGGAGACGTCTGAAGAAGAAATATGGACATGGGAAAGAAAGAGAGAGTTAATATGGTGTAATATTTATGCAAAGGAGAAAGCAAAATTAATCAATACAAAAACAGCAGCACCAAAGATATTTGAAGAGAAATACAGGCAAAGGAATCCAGACATGGAAAACTTTACAATACATAAAATAAGAAGACAAAGAGGAAAAGTAGAAAAGGAGATCAGTAATGCAGGAGTTAAAAAAATAGAAAAAAGAAGTTAAGCATTTACCATAACGTTCCATGTGAGTTGTTTATCTTGCCTTTATTCTCACTGATGGGTTCGGAGCCAATCCTCGGCTCTGACACGGCCGATAGCAAAGCTCAAGGTTTAGCAACAGCTCGAGACCAAGCCCCTTATCCCATGATGCACTGCTGGAATTACCTCAGATCTTGTTTGCTGCGTGTACTATATCCCTGGAAGATGTCCACTCTCCCAAAAAGGAAAAAGAATAAGAAGAATTGAACAACCAGGATGATACCAGCCTCTGAGTCAAATGTCAGCCAGGTGGGGGATGGAGGGAGGGACGTGAGAATAAAGGCGAGATAAACAACTCACAAGGAATGTTATGGTAAGTATATAACTTCTTTATGTGAAGCTGTTAAATCTCGCCGTTTATTCTCACTGATGGGTAGCGTCCCTAGCACCTGCAATCCTGGGTGGCTCACGGGAGTACATTTTTCAGGACCGTAGAACCAAAATAAGCCCTGTCCCTGGAGGCCTTATCCACTTTGCAATAAGTGATAAAAGTATGAGGCTTAGACCAAGTGGCTGCAGCACAAATGTTATCAAGGGGCAATTTAGCTAGAAAAGCAGAAGACATAGAAATGGCTCTGGTTGAATGAGCCTTTACCTTGTGTGGCAAGGGTATGTTAGCAGTTGCTTGAACAAATGAGATACAATCCGATAACCACTTTGAAAGGGTTGTTTTAGCACTGGTCTACCTTTTCTGGTCTCCGAAAAGGATGCAAAAAGTTGATCTGATTTCCTAATATCCTTAGTTCTATCAAGATAAAATCTGCGCTGTCTGTGCACGTCAAGTTTGTGCAGCATGTTATTCTATTTTGTTGGAATGGTTGGGAAAGAAGACTGGCAACTCAATGACCTGATTGATATTAGACTCAGAAAAGACTTTAGGCAAAAAGGAGGGGTTTGTTCTGAGAGATACTCTATCAGCATGGAAAATCATATAAGGAGGTTTGATAGATAATGCTTGAAGTTCTGACACTCTGCGGGTAGAAGTAATGGCCACTAGAAAAATTGTTTTCCAGGACAGAAATTTGAGATCACAAGATGATGCTGGCTCAAAGGGGGAAAGAATTATTTGAGACAGCATAAAATTCAAACTCCAAGGAGAATAAGGAGACTTCAGTGCGGGCCTCATGTGAACAGTACCTTTGAGAAAAGCCTTAGATAACTTATGGGCCATAATATTTAAACCATCAATTCCAGCTAACTGAACCTGAACTGTAGCAGCTGCTGCTCCCTCGTTAAAAATCACAGTTAAAAAATCTAGAATGGATGACAATGGAGCTTGAAACGGATCAATTTTTTGTTTGCCGGCCCAAATGGAGAACCTGTTACACTTACTGCGATATAATTTTCTGGTGGAAGGCTTATGGGAAGATAATAGAATTAGTCTTGTGTCATACGACAGGGAATGAAGGCTGGCTATGTGGGGAACTGGATCAGCCACGAAGTTAGTTTCAGTGACTTCAATGAAGGACGAAGGTCCCCTGACAGGTGTGTCAGCAGACCTGTAACTGGGTCCAGGATCCATGGATCCTACAGCAGGTGATGGTGAAGAAAGGGAAACCAAATCTGTCAAGGCCAATGGGGGGCTATAAGAATGACAGTCCTTCCCAGCGACTTCGCTTTCTGTAAAAATCTGGGTATCAATGGGATTGGAGGAAATGCATATAGAAGACCCGGAGGACAATCATGTACAAGTGCGTCTCTCGGGGGATGTCCCGGAGGTAGTATCAGGGCAAAGTAGCTTCTGCATTTGGTATTGATATTACTGGCAAAAAGGTCGCAGCAAGGCTGGCCCCATTTGCAGAAAATCCTGTCCACAATGTCTTGGTTGAAAGACCACTCATGAGGCAACAAAACTGCCCTGCTCAGCTTGTCTGCTATCACGTTGGATTTCCCCATGATGTGCATTGGGATGACACAGCCCATTGCCATACTCTGAGGGCTTCTCGACAAAGGGGGTAAGATTTGGTTCCGCCCTGTTTATTCAAGTACCAGACCACTGACATGTTGTCTGTCTGAACTGCAATCGTCCCTAGAGGAAGAGTCCTGAAAATACTGCAACTCCAGAAGTACTGCTCTCATCTCTAGAACACTGATATGCAGATGTGATTCACGTACCGTCCATGTGCCTTGGGCAGTCTTTCCCTGAAAAATATGTATATAAACTGACAAAACTATCTAATAGACTCTGTCACAACTATCCACTAAAGGCCAAGGCCAAAAACTGCCAGAACAACTATTAATAAGGAAGGGACTAACAGCCTAAATCACACTAAAGTAGCACCGAACTAACACTAAGAAAATAGAAAAACGTTTGTAAAACTTGCTAATAGATGAAAACAGTCTCGAGCAATGCTGAAACCAAGAGATCTGTGCTGTGGCAAACTAGATCTGAGGTAATTCCAGCAGTGCATCATGGGATAAGGGGCTTGGTCTCGAGCTATTGCTAAACCTGGAGCTTTGCTATCGGCCGTGTCGGAGCCGAGGATCGGCTCTGAACCCATCAGTGAGTATAAACGGCGAGATTTAACAACTTCACATCTGAGGTTATGGAGTACCTCCAAAGTGAACGATTCAGTGTAGAAAATCTAATTCGGAAAGCACCAAAAAAGGATAGAGCAATGGAACTCCAAATTAAGGGGAAACCAATGGAATGGGAAGCAATTGGTCAGGTGCCATATGAAGATATTATAAAGCCTTCTACAGAAATGAGTATGAACATCCACTTGAAGCTAGATGGCAAGGGAAGGAACAGGAAATTGTGGAAACTCTGACACAGTTAATGTTGAGGAGTGATAGGCCAGTGAGTTCTCATATGACAGAGCAACAGATGGCACAGGATGAAAATGAAGAGAATATGCCACAGGAAATGGCAAACAAAAAATGTGCCCTCAGTTTAGAAGAAAACGAGCTAAGAGAAAGGATGCTTGATTTAATAAACATATTAAGACCAATGAAAGAAGTAAACTGCAGAAGGTCTTTATGAGGTATTTGCTTTCCACAAGTAATGCAATTATTTACTTTTACTGACATCGGTTTAGAGCAAGAAAAAGTTTCCCCAAAGGGGTACTTAGCTTTTAGTTGAAGACTTCAGTTCTGAAACTCGAAAACGAAAATTTCAGGAGTCGGCCGACTGGCACTTGTTAACTGCTTCTGCTTCGGGTACTGCCCGGCAAGAAAGACTGATATAATGGTGTCGGCTGCATGTTTTGTACCCCTGACAACCTGACGTCATGGAAGAAGGGACAGCAACCGACGCAGGACCCAAGACTTTGTTAATCAGGCCGACTGAGGGCTACTGCAAGCAGATAACCCCAAATGTGATGACTGCAACAGTGAAACACGAAGAACATCTATAAAGCAGTTAAGATAAGAAGTGTCACTGTTAGAAGACTATAGAAGAGGAAACAGATCAACAAAACTAAGAAAGATAGATGTGATAAAAGCATTACGCAGTATAAGAACAGACCAGGATCTATCATGCACTATCGCAAATAAACTAAAAATTTCAGCACATGCAGAAAGACTTAGAAGATATGAAGATAAATATAAAGGAAAAGTACAAAATAAGCAATTTATTGATGACCCAAAAAGATTTTACAGAGAACTGGGGAAACAAGGTAAAAGGACTGAAAGACCGCCAAAAAAAGAAGAAATAGATACATTTTGAAGAACTATCTATGAAGATCCTGTGGGGTATACATTTAAAAATTTTGAGGGAAGGATCAGCAACCACGGGTTGTTGAATTACAATTGGCTGACTCGTGTTGCCGATCCTTCCATTGTGCGAGTCCCAGTTCAGTGAATGCATAGTGCATTCGCACAGATGAGGTCGGTCTTGTAACTAGAGATTGCAGTACAGTGGGGATCCAGAATTTTACTCTTTGTGAGTGAGATCTTAGAGGTGGAATATATAATATGCAGGGGGGTGGAGGGCAGAGGGGCTTGCCCCCCTGCAATATCATCACGTGACGTCTGGTGCTGTATAGGACTGGATTGTACAGATGTCGAAAAAGGTCAAATTCGCATCAGGATGTGTGTTTGCGACATTCTGACCTTCTCTACATTTGTGTTCAATGTTTCAGTAGACATTTCAGGTAAGATGGTCTTTTGTGTATTTGTGTATCAGCTATATAATAGTAAACCATCCTGTGGAACATAACAAAGATGCTAAATGGATAGAAGAAGTTAAAGAAAGAATAAGAAGTTTAAAGGTACAGGATATGAAATGGGATGAAGTAACTGTGACGCCCGTGCACTGGCCCAGCAATCAAGGAGCCTCAATCCTCACCACCAACACCAGTGAGGGGCCTCCATATAGGGAAAGAACAATAAATACACACACAGTAAAGTACAATTTCCCTTAGGAGTACACAGAGATCACAGTCAGTCTGGGGCTGGTTTCTCCCTTTCTCTCCAGGCCCCAAAAAGACTCCCCACTGGCACAGCTATAGGGTCCAGATCATCCTAGTGGGCAAGCTAAAACCTCCAGCACCATCTCTGTCCAACCAGTGCTTCATGTCCCTGGCCATATAGCACACACACACACACACACACACACACACACACACACACACACACACACACACACACACACTTTGAGATAAGAGTTATATACAACCACACAGACACTCCTGGGGAAGGCTGGCACAGGTCCTCCAGCTGTGCCCCTTTTACCCAGACTATACGGTAGTACCACTTGCCACCACCCACTAATATTTATCAGCTAGTAAAAAGGCCCTTATAAAAGGGTGTCCAATTATACTGTGCAATATTATTATCCAAATGGTAAGTGCAACTGAACAGTCAAGTCTTATTTGGAGTGGCTTTGTACACTATCACTAAATACATGCAATGTAGTTTTAAAGCTTAAATTATCTCTACACAAAACAGCCACAGTTGAAAGGTTTAAAATATTTAATAATAATTAATAAAAACACAAGACAATACTTCTTACTAGACAGTGCTAGTCAAGAGTTCAGAAATCACAGGAAATTCTTAAAGTAATACAGTAGAATAGTTCTGACATCTAATACAGAAAAAAAACTAATCTAATCTTCCTAGTTCCTAGTTATATCTAAGAGAAAACACAGTTCTAAAATAAACTCACATAGAGAACACAGGCAGGGTGCTGGTGAGTTGGATGTTCTCAAGACAAATCGTCTATTGGCCTCATTCTTTCTGTTCTGAAATTGATAACACAGTACCACAGATTCATTTCAGATTATATCATTTCTTTCTGCATCCCAGGCTAACAGAACTCAGATGTTAATAGCTCTTTTGATCCTGCAGCTGGTCAGGAAGCCAGAGCAATAAAAGAAACTATACATGCAAATTCTAGCAATTAACTCTGGTCTCAAAACAATAGCCAGAATTCCTTCATCCAGACATCTCAGCTCTGAGAGCAAAGACAGTCATGACATGCTTGACTTATCAGCTTTCATACAGCAGAGTGCACTGTTGTCACATTTGCTTCAATTCAACATCCAACACAGTATTTTAACATTTAAGAGAACAAGCCAGTGGCTTGCATTAATATTTGCAAATGACATAATTATCTACAAAACTCTATCTAGCTAGGCTGGCTGCCTTCATCTATCTTCACAGTAACAGCCATTGAGATGAAATAAAGCTAAGAAAAGTCACTAATTGGAAAACCCCAGGTCCAGATGCAAACTTTTGGCCAAAAGTATTAACATCTTTGCATGAAGATTTAGCCATGAGTAAGAACTATTTATATGTGGACCCTGAACAGACATCAACCTGGCTAACAACAGGAAAAACAATGCTCCTACTTAAGAGTGAACCTGCAAGCTACCCTAAGAATTATAGACCAATAACTTGCCTTCCGACGATGTATAAAACTATACATTGGAATTAATGCCAACAGAGTTTATAGTCATTTATAAGAAAACTCAATTATGGCAACAGAACAAAAAAGGGTAATAAAAGAAAGTCATATGGAACAAAGGCTCATTTGTTGTTAAATAAAGTCATAGCGTAGAACTGAAAAAAGAGGAAGAATCTAAGTATGGCATCGACTGACTACAAAAAAGCATATGATAATATTCCACATTCATGGATAAAAGAGTGCTTAAAAATGAATAAGATACATCCTACACTGATTGACTACATTACAGTGACCATGAAATAGTGACAGACCACTCTGCAATTAAGCCATGATAAAGGACAAATTATTGTCCCAGGGATAAGAATTCAAAGGGGGATATTCCAAGCTGACTCTGTCACCGCTACTATTCTGCCTTGCCCTTAACCCATTATGCTGTCTACTTAGCAGCTTAGGCCATGGCTATAATTTGGCTCCTAGAAACAACCATGTATAAAGACCTCTCATCTTCTCTTTGTTGATGATTTAAAACTGTACAGCTTATCAGATGAGGAACTGAAAGCACAAATGCAAGTTGTCGAAACTTTTTCAGAATGATATAAGAATGTCATTTGGTCTTGATAAATGTGCAAAAGCAACCTTTAAAGCAGGAAAACTGCAACACGAGAAAAACATCAGTTTGGCACTAAGAAAACAACAATGACATCGAGGAACAAAATCCAAGCTATAAACCAATTTGCTCTTCCTATCCTAACCCAAAACGTGTTGGATAGATTACATAGGAAAACAAGAAGGATGATTCATGCTCATCAAATGATTTTGAAGGAGGGATGGGCCTCCTTGAAACTGATTATATGTACAGATCTGCAATTGTGGGACTCCACACATATCTGCTGACCTCGCAAGACCCAAACGTAGTGACAGTTTTGAAACATGAGGAGAATAAATCTAAGATGACTTCTCTGCTTAATCTAGCAGAAGCATATCGGTGTCAAGCAGGAATGGAAATCAAACCAGAAGTAGATAAAAACCAGGCAACAAGTGAATGTGCTAAAAAACAAAAGAAAGAATATAAGGCGAAGGACCAGATGAGAAGGCAAGAAATGTGGAAAATGCATAAATACAGTTGCAAGTATAGAAAATTTCTGGAAGAATCTCATGTTGATCAGGAACGAATGCAGTAAATGTTGAGAGGCAAATTCAAACCAAGAAACGAAAGGTTAATATTGGCGGCACAAGATAATGGGCTACGTACACGTTGGTTTACAAAGTCCATTGAACATATGGGAGAAACAGACAAATGTAGGTTTTGGAAAACAGAATTGGAAACAGTTGCAAACCTTGTTGCCGGTTGCCAAAAAACAAAAGAAAGAATATAAGGTGAAGGACTGGATGAGAAGGGAAGAAATGTAGAAAATGCATAAATGTAGTTGCAAGTATAGAAAACTTCTAGAAGAACATCATGTTGATCAGGAACGAATGCAGGAAATGTTAAAGAGAGGCAAATTCAAACCAAGAAATGAAAGGTTGATATTGACGGAACAAGATAATGGGCTACATATACATTGGTTTACAAAGTCCATTGAACATGTGGGAGAAAAAGACAAATGTAGGTTTTGCAAAACAGAAATGGAAGCAGTTGCACACCTTGTTGCTGGTTGCAACATACTAGTGGTAGAAGGACTGTATACTGAAAGGCATAATAATGTGGCTAGACTGTTGCACTGGGGATTGTGCAAACATTATAGTATTGAAGTGGCTGAAAATCACTGGAAACATGAGCCACAAAGCATCATAGAAAATCATGAAGTCTACATCACATGGGATCATCCATTACCAACAGTTCAAAAGACAGATGCTAGAAAACCAGATGTAGTGGTCCAAGAAAAAAAGACAAAAATAGCATTGATCATTGAAATCGCCACACCCAGTGACTACAGTGTCTTGTGCACAGAAACATAAAGTCATAAAATATCAGGATTTGCAAGCAGAAATGAGAACAATGTGGAAAAAAGATACCCAGATAGTTCCAACAGTAGTAGCAGCAATGGGTCTTATAAAAGAGACTCTACAATCATATTTAGACATGCTACCAATACATGTAACTCTGTGCAAATTACAGGAGAAGTCATTACTGGGCACATGGCGGGTGCTGCGAAGGGCAGTTGTGGCTGACATCAAAGAGTGAAACAATACTAATTTCATGAACTTTAATTGTACTTTGACTTAGGAATGGGGTCCATTCCTGTTATGGTATTAGAAACCCAAAAGATTTGGAAAATTAAAAATGGAGAGTCTAGCCTTACTAGAGTATTCTTTTAGTTTTTACTGATCGGTTTTGTCTGTGTGACCTTTTTGCTCACTGTTTTAGTCTATTCAGAAAGGCAAGGAAAAGGGTGCAAAATGTCCATTACAAAATTGCAAAGGATGATGTTACCCAAGTATGATGATAAACTGCAGATAGAAAGGCACTCTAGTATCAGTTACAGCTTATAAAGCAGCCATCTGCCATGAAGAGCTGCCACTTGGTAATTGTATTATCTGTTCCCTTCTGTCTGAAATCTCCAATAAATGTTAATTACATGCAAATTCCAGACAATACACACTCAGCAGAAAAACAGAAGCAATTCAGTTTAAAAAAATCACAAAGTGAATCAATATATAACTAAAGCAAATGGATAAAACCAAAATGTAATGAGACACTTCCATTCCCCAAAAAGGGGGAAAGTCAACTGAAAGACCACAAACAGTACTGAGCTACATGTGCAAAATGAATCAGCTACAGGAAGTAATGTACTCAATAAGCACTAAGAATGAGAACTAAGAATATCATCAAAATGTGTCATGCATAAATACTTTCCATGACATTTTAGTTTGTTAATATGCTCTGGTTAGCAATGGGAATAAAGATCACATCAATTCAATTTATCGTCAATCACAATCACTCAAAACATTTAAATCAAGAAAATCAGCATTTCCTCTTAAAATGGATCTTCTTAGTAAATGATAATTCCTAAGTAAAAATGTAACATTGAACTTAAAAAAACATTTTATTCCCAACACTGCAACTAGTACTTACCTTAAGTAATCCTCTGTGAAAGAATGTTAACCCCTTATAAAGCATGGCAACTGGCTGTTTTTTATTTAATTCCAGTGACTGCTGGAAGTCATCATGAGCTGCTACATAATCCTGAAAAAAAGAAAACAAATGTCTATCAGAAACTGTGTGTTACACTGGAGCCTACCATGTCTAGATTCTAACACTGTATGCGCATCATACTGAACACTGCTGCGGTAGCCTTAGCATGGATTTTATCCTGCCAGGGCTATAAGAGCTGGCCAGCTTCCAAAGCTTCAGGGCAAGTTCCACACGCCCAAACATTCAGGCAGCTTGACCTGAAATGAATAAAAGACAACTCTGGGTGCCAAGCCCTTTAAAACGTTACTGCTGAAGACTATCTGAGGCTTTCAAGGACTGATGGTCAAGCTTGTGCTGTTCCTCTGCTGGGCAGGTAAGTTCCCCCAAATGTTCCACTTAATAATTTTGTGTTTTATACTTTCCGTTTCAGGAAAGTTATTTTAAAGCTAAGAGTCTGTGTTTTAATGGAGCACCATGAGACTGTACTGTACTTTTAAACAGAAGCACTCTTTTTCTTGTCAGTTTAAAGTAAATGAAAACATTTTTTCTGTGGAGAAATTGTGTTTACTTTACTTTGTGGGGTTGATATAGTGTGATGCTTTTTACTAAGTATGTTTGGGGAAAAAGTGACTTTTTATTTTTATCAGCATTTGCTGCTTGTTCTCCCTAGGAAACATGCAGCATTATCAACTGACCATAAAATAAACTGTTGGTCTCACAGTCGATCCTTCTTCCAGGCACAAAAAGGAAAAGTTAAGCAAACAGCCTTTGCCACCACTGCAGACAAGCAATTTGCCTCGGCCGAAGGTGGATGACTGCTGTGGCTATTTGTTGTACTTCAGACAGCTCACCATTTACCTCACATTCCTCTGGTGTAGCACCTACAGCAACTATGTATCGGGGGTTAGCCATGTCCTATGTGGATGTTGTGGTCCCCTCACTGGGTAAAGGAGAGCCACTACTGTTGGTCCCGGGAAGGGGACTGAGAAAATTACCGGTTTTGTCAGAATGTTGTACCCATCCCTAGGGAAGCTGCTGCAGCCACTAACAAAACGTCTGCCTCCATATTTCCTGTCAAAGTAATCAGAAAACAAGCACATATCTACTCCTCCTAAAACTTCCTTAGACAGGAGTAGTTCACTGGGTCTGGTTCAGGGTCTGATTCAGGCTACTGATCCTTCTTGTAAGGTAGTTTCTGATAAAAAGTATACTTCCTTTCCTGAAGATACTCAAGACTCAAGCTAGACAGGAGGATGAAGGGACAGATATGGGCTTTTTCCCTCAGATTTCTGATTTAGCCTAAGAGGAGAGATCAGTTTCTGATTCTCCTTGTGGGGGTTTCTCTTGCTCTCAGATGTTTTCTAGAATGAGACAATGTCTTCCCTCAGAAACTATTATGAGCTCCTAAAGAAGGAATTTCCAGAACCTGCACCGACAGGTCTCAACCTTTTAAGAGATAAATGTAGAATACAGACCCAACAAGGTGTGACAAATGGGCAAAATGTAAAAGACCCTATTTAAACACTGTGTAAAAATAAACCATTTCTACTGTGTCCTGCTGAAGTGGTCTTTCAAACAAAATCAGAAAGTTGAAGTATACATCAACAAAGAATTAACACAGTACACATGTAAAAGTATTTTACAGAAAACACAGTGTGTAACTGAAATAAATAAATTTAATGTATAACCGGGAAAAACTACCATAACTAAATATGCAATAAATGACAAATCATCCACTTAAAA